>NC_139404.1:151355330-151572830 GCF_905368555.1 Meleagris gallopavo | reverse complement strand
AAAAAAAAAAAAAAAAAAAAAAAAAAGCAACCAAACAAACAAAAAAACAGAATTCATGATTTGATGATCATATCTCAGATAACAAATCAACTTCATCATATTGTCCACAATGGAAGTTTAATAGTAATTATGTAATGCAGTAATACTTTGACAACAACACAGAAAATCAACGGTTAGATAATGAGGAGCAAAGATCATGTTGCAACGTAGACTCTAACAGATGGTATATACTGTTTTTCATCATTGTGATAGCAGTAATGGGACAGATTATTTTGGAGACTGTCATTATATTAGCGGAAGACTTAACAAGAAAGCAGTAGAAAAATGTAATGTTACACTTGTTACATCTAACTTTAGGAATGGAACTGAGTATCAGCACAATATAAGACGTTATCTACTTTTCAGTCTTAAAGAATTTCTCTAATCATTTAAGAAATTCAATAAAGTCTGCCTTATAAATGGCTGAAAATTAGATATCTAAGTTATGCATTCAAGCTTACCAGTATGATCAATATCAAGAAATAAGCATCAGAAGAAGGCAGTTCATCTCAACTGAAGATATATAACTAAGATAGATCAGATGAATTGCTCTCTGGCGGTAACTCTTTGGGTAGAGTATAGGGATGCTGATAGAGTGTAGTGATGGGGTCAGGAAGAGCAAGGCCCCACTGGAACTGGATTTGGCAAGGGATGCAAAGAAGAACACCAAAGGCTTCTACAGGTACATCAACCAGAAAGGTAAAGTTCAAGAACTCATATGCTCCCTAATGAGTAATACAGACAGGCTGGTAACAAAGAGAAGGATGACATACTCAACAGTTTTTTTGCCTCAGTCTTTGATGACAACTACTCTTCACTCAGCTCTCAGATAAATAGATCGGAAGGTGGAGACTGAGGGAGCAGTGTTCCTCCCCATTGTAAGTGGAGATCAGGTTCACAAACACCCAAGGAACCTAAATACCCATAAATATATGGATCCTGACAAGATGCACCCTAGAGTCCTGAGAGAATTGGCTGACATAGTCACCAAGACATTCTCAATGATATTTGAAAAGCCATGGAAATCAGGTTGAGTCCCTGGTGACTGGAAAAAAAGCAATGTCACACCCATTTTTAAGAAGGGTAGAAAGGATGATACAGGGAACTACCGATCTGTCAGTCTCACCTCTGTGCTGGAGAAGATCATGAGCAGATCTTTCTGTGTGTAAGGCACACAGAAGAGAAGGAGGTGATATTGTACAGCCAACCAGTATGGCTTCACTAAGGGTGGGTCCTGCCTGATCTAGTGGCCTTCTATAATGGTGTAACTGCCATTAGTGGGAGAAGTCACTGATGTCATCTATCTGGATTTTCAGTAAGGCCTTCACAACCTCTTTCTCTCCAAACTGGGAAGATATAAATGTGATGGTTGGACTGTTTGATAGAGGAGAAACTGATTGTGAGATTGTACTCAGAGAGTGGTGGTCAATGATTCAATGTCAGGATGGAGATCAGTGATGAGTGACATCCCCAGACAGTGTTCTCTACTGGGACAGTACCATAATATCTGTACTGTAATATCGTCATCAATGACATCAAAAGTGGGATTGAGTGCACCCTCAGCAAGTTTGTGGATGACACCAAGTGCGGCTGACATGCCCAAGGGACAGGATGTGATCTAGAGAGTCCTAGATAGGTTCAAGCAGTGGGCACAGGAGAACTTCATGAATTTCAACAAATCCAAAGTGCAAGATCTTGCACCTAGGTAGTGGCAACCCTTGCTATCAGTACAAGCTGGGGGATGAAACAATCGAGTACAGCCTTGCTGAAAAGCACTTGGGTGTACTGGTGGATGGGAAGCTGGACATGAGCCAGCAACGAGCCCATACATACCAGAAAGCCAACCGTATCCTGGGCTGCATCAAAAGAAGTGTGGTCAACAGGTCAAGGGAGGTGATCCTGCCTCTCTACTCTGTGCTGGTGAAATCTCACCTGGAGTACTGCATCCAGATGTGGAGTTCTCAGTACAGAAGAGACATGGATCCATTGGAGCACATACAGAGAAGGGCCACAAAAATGATCCAAAGGATGGAACACCTCCCTTATGAGAGGACAGACTGAGAGAGCTGGGGCTGTTCAGTCTGGAGAAAAGAAGGCTCCGGGCGGACCTGTTAGTGGACTTTCAGTATCTAAAGGGGGCTATAAGAAGGAACAGGACAGACTCTATAGGAGAGTCTTCTGTGATAGGACAAAGGGTAATGGTTTCAAACTAAAAGAGGGGAGATTTAGACTAGATATTAAAAAAAGCTGTTCTTTGTAATAAGTGAAACCCTGGAACTGGTTGTCCAGATGTGGTTGCTGCATCTCTGGAGTCATTCAAGGTCAAACTGGATGGGACTCTGAGCTGTAGACGTTCCTGTTTACTGCAGCAGAGTTGGACTAGATGATAATTAAAGATCTCTTCCAACTCAAATGATTCTATGATTCTAACTCTTCTTTTGCAGCAAAAGGAACCTGAAGAATTAGCATTCAATTTTTAGGCAAGTTCTTTAGGGCAGATGAATGCCACCTTCTTCAAAATTTTACATCTTAAATATTAATTTTGCCTTAAATTTTCTTACAGGATAAGAGATCTTATGCTTTTATCAGAAACAAAGGTATACAAAAATATATTTTTCTCATAGCAACTCGTACTTGTTGCTACCATTCAATTTCCAGTGCAGTGGTATGTAACTACCTCTCAAAATCGCATTCAGTATTTTCTCTCTCCACGACATAGACACTGAGGATTAAAGGCTTGATTTAAATCCCATTAAAATAGGAGAGACTTGCATCGACTTTAATGGGATTTAGATTGAGTGCAGAGGAGTCTGAATGCTGAACTGCTGTCGGGAATGAAGTACAGAGAGTATTAAAGGCCAAACTAATAATGCCTCTGTTAAATGTTAAGTACTCATTTTTCAGAGAGAAGACTTGCCAGACTGGTCATTCAGTCTTGTTCAGGATGACTAAAGTAATGCAGTGAGCAATAAATAGGATTATTAAGATAATTGCTAGTTTTCTTCATGTCTTCTAATCTTTGTTACATTCCAGTCAGGTAAGATACAGTGTTTAAGACATTATTTCTTTACTAGATAGTATTAACAATTTATTTGACAAGGTACTTTTTTCCATCTGATACTGTTAAGAAATATCCATCTTCTATTGATGCATCTTTTTATCAGTTTACAATTCAAAGAAAATACATAGGTATATGTTCAGCCTGCCAGCCTGCCAGTAGTACCTAAGTGGATCATTTCTGGACATATACTGAGTATAACAGACACCTATACTGAATTGTGGTTCAAACAAAACATTGTATAGAGTTGGCTCCTATATTAAATACAGGAATTTCTGCCTGCATCAACAAAGTCTGCCAGATCCTAGATGCTTGTAGACTCGCTTTATAGCAATTCTCTTTGGATCTGCAAAGCTTAGGTAACTGCCCTAAATAAAGAGTATTGTCATTGGAGCTAATAGCTCCACAATGCACATGGGCAACATGGAATTCAGTTCATTATGTGGCCAGAGGCAGAGCATAGTTTTCATGAAATAGTTAGGAAGTGGAAGCTTTGATTTGGTAAATTTGGGCACATAAACTAAATATGACTGTAAACATTTGCTAGCGTGGAATGGCCTGCGCTCACAGAGCTGATTTCCCTTAGCCCTCAACTAGTGTGGCTACATTATACCTATGTGGAAGGGCCCCTGGCCCTACTAAGAGCAAAAAAATCCTGATATACGTGAATCAAAACTTAATGGGGACCTACTAATAGTATATATAAACATAGATTTGAGTCTTAGTGCCTGTTCATCACACTGTAGCAGTTGGCCAGTTGTCTGTAGTGATGCAGGAGAGTTATTCTTCAATAGGAACATGTATAGCCCATGAGCTTTGGAGCTGTAGAGATGACAGGACTGAGGAGAACTGTCTTCCCTCTTATCCAGCTGCACTTTGAAGAACTAACATGATTTAAAAAGAGACACTGATCACACTGAAAATGTTGTGATCTGGATCTGAGTGCAGTTATACTCTTTGTAATATCCCCCAACCAAGTACATGCTGCTGTTGTGGCATAACTCTTTAGCCTGTTGCCGTTTACTCATATAACTGGTGTTTGATTTCTTTAGCACTGCTGTGTTTTGGCCCAAGTGCCTCCTGAATATAGTTGTTGTACCATGCATGAAAGCGACACTGAACAGTTTTGTTTGTTTGTTTGTTTTTGTGCTATGCTATTAATGTAAAAGTAAAGAAAAACCATGTTGTGTACATATGTGGACATATTCAAGGTGAGCCTCTCATGCAGTTGAATTCTATTCATCATGTGCTCAAATCTAGGTTATACAGACAGGAGATCATTCAGAATTTCCACATTGAATCTTGGATAATTACTCAAAATGCTCTTAGAAATCCACATAATGCTACCCACAAATCTTAAATTTAAAGTATTAAATAATAAGTTTACTTAAAGAAATACAACTCACATATGCAATTCTAGGTTTAGAAATCTTAGAAACTAGGATGTGTTTTAATGTTTAGTTTTCTTTAGAGCTGGAAAAAGAGAATATAAAAATGGAAATTAAATTGAATTTAAATATTTTTCTTTAGGCCCAAGATAGTAAAACCTCCAAACAAATTTTGGAATTCTTCAAATTACAGGAGAATGAGTAAACATAAGTGAAGACAAATCCCTATGCTACAAAGCAATATCTCACATGACAGATTCAGTCTCATTTATTGTTTGTTTGAAGAAAATATTTTGTCTATTAGCAAATATATTTTTGAGTATCTGCACCAATGCAGACATTATTGTCTTTGCAGTCTGCTCCACAATGAAAATCTGAATTTAGAACTAATTCCCAGCTGACCTCACAAGTTGCATCTTAGTGAATTTCTGCTTTTGTTGAGATAAAACAAGAATTATAAACAGCAAACCAGACTAATTTGATTGTTGAGTTAAATACTTCTGACAAGTAATTTGCAGTGATCTTATCCTCCATGTTCTAGAAAAAGATGTGAAAAAATACTACTTAGTCACAGAAAGCAAACCAAGACTTTTGAGATGATTTTTGGTAAGATATTGTCTTTCTGTTGTTGTGGTTGTTTTGTTTGTTTGTTTGTTTTGTTTTTAACATTCAGGGCTTTGCATAAATTATTAAGAAAAGGAAATTATGAATGATCTTAATGCTCATGCTAGCTACTGACTACTTCATGTGAAATGCAGATTTTGAAGCTGGAAAGAAAATCTGGCTTCCTCCCTTCTGTAAGTGAGTGCCACAATTGCTAGAAAAGAGCAATCAGCTTTCTGCTTATTTTCCAGATGATCAATCTTGATAGTACTTTTAATTTCTTTGTATAGCACACAGTTAAACAGCAGGGATAATCTTTGCTTCCTGACGCTAGCAGCCTGCAGTGTGATGTCTGGTACATTTTTTAGAGGTGAGAAAAGGCAAACTGACATCTGAAAACAGTTTCCTCTTCCCATTTTAGGAGGTTCTACATCTGTTGAAATATTGTATGAAGGCCTGAAAGGGAAGAAGAATGTGAATAAACTATTTTTGAACAATTTTTGAACAATTAATAGCTTTTTTTCTTTTAATAGCAAATGAATACTTCTGAATTCTGGAAGAAAGATGGTCAAGACTGTTGTATTCTTCATGGAGTTTATGCCTCAGATGTGATCACAGGATATTCTCTGGTACATAAAGAGCTGGGGCTGTTCAGCCTGGAGAAGAGTAGGCTCCAGGGAGAGCTGATAGTAGCCTTTCATCATCTAAAGGGGAGCTACAGTAAAGAAGGAAACAAACTCTTTAGCAGGGTCTGTGGTGATAGGACAAGGGGAAATGGTTTCATACTTAAGGAGGGTAGACTTAAGTTGGATATAAGGAAAAAATACTTTACAGGTTGTTCAGAGATGTGGTTGAAGACCCTGGAGACATACAAAGCCAGGATGGATTGGGTTCTGATCAATTTGTTCAAGCTGCCCCTTTTCATTGCAAGGGAGTTGAACTAGATGGCCTTTAAAGATCCCTTCCAAATCTAAGGATTCTGTGATTCTATGTATGGTATTGTATCCAAAATATCACTGTATCTAGACCTGTTAGGCTGACCGACAGTGGGAAATATGTGGCAGATGAGCCAGAGACCTCAGGGCTGTTTCTCAACAATCATCACACTGAACACATCAACCATGGCCCATAAAAACAAACACTGGGGCAAAAAGTGTGATTGACTTGCTTTGACTGGACTCAGGTATTGTCTCTAGGCAGCACACAGGGGTCTCTGGCAATCTGAGAGTAGCCTGACAGACCCTTTGCTCTGAGGGGTATCTGCCAACAGACCTGTAGTGTTGTTTTCTCTTTAATTTCTTAAAATGAACAATAATCAAAATGCACTGTAAACTGCTGGCTTACAGCTCAAAAGCACAAAGCCTTGTAGTAGGGCCTCTTTCACATAACAAAGTGCAAACTTGCAGATCTGATGTCCTGGAATTGATCTCAGCAATTTCTAGTGCAATTAGTAAGATAAATACAAGATGCAAATATTTCCAGGGCTTAAATTTTACTAGTCACCAGTGTTTGGGCAGTTGAAAACCACCATTAGGCCTTCATATGGGTGATCAGAGTATTAGAGTAGCCATTAACATATCTATGTTTTTTCCTGATACCTATCATAGCTCAAAGTTCTGATTTATGCAATGTATATGAAAATATGGACCTAGATTTTGCTCTTAGTCTTTGGTCTTGTGAGGTATTTTCACAGCTTTTAAAATGAATTACTCAAAGAACTCTGATTTTAATCCATTTATTCCCATGCTTAAAATGAATAATGTTTTCAAGGCTTCCTAGAAAAAAACATAGGCCTAGTCTGACTTGTTCTTCCTCTTTCAATTTTTCTTTTAAGTATCATAGATGGTGGTTGACACTAGAACCAGGAATCCAGACACTCTGACATCAAAAGCAATTGTAATATGTATGTGGCAACAAGGGTGGGGGGGGGGAGCGGAAGGAAGAGGAGCACTTTGAAGATGTCATGATAAGTTGGCATGTTTAGATTTGGTAAATAGGTGTGCCTTTTTCTGTATCCTGCTCATCTGCAGACTAGGATGTTTGAAGAGAGGGAAAAACAAATTGTTATTTCCAGTAAAGGGGAGGAGATTAACAGTGGTAAATTCGTTATGACAAAACAAACACTGGAAGGAACATTAGAAGTTTTAGCCAGTAAATGATTGAAGAAAGCATATGTGTTTGAAATAAAGAGGTAAACTGCTGTATTTAACTGTTTTCCAAAGCACTGATGTTTATAATTTATTCGTAGCTGAGTTATATAAACACTGTTACAATAAATATAAGGCTGGAACCAAATAATATTTTCCCTATTAGCTTACTTAATTGCCAGAAATGTAGTTTAAATTAACTGAAAATGTAATTTATATTTGGAAATATAAAATTTGGTTGGTTGATAATAGATTAATTAAGACCCTGGCCATCTGATGTGAAATATTCACTGTTTCTCTGCTGTGTCACAGAACCACGCCTAGGAGAACCAGTGAATAAATCCCCCTCAGCCTTTGCCTACTATGATAACCATCTTAGTTCTAATAAACTGAAAATCAGACCATTCCTGGAGAATGTGCACCAATAAGACATTTGTAAAGACCCAATGTCAAGTTCAGTAAAGGTATTCTCAGAAGAATCTCAACAAAAAAATGGCAGCGGTAGTCAATAAGACACACCACTTAGAGATACATTTTTAGCTATTGGGTAATGGTAGTTTAGAGGAAGGCCAAGAGCTGTGATTTTGTGTGAGGCCCATCTGTAACTGTGAGGAATTTCTACTTTTCTTCAAGACATCTGAGCCCACTGTTAGGATAAGGGCAACCATAATCACTGCTGGAGCAGCTATGGACTTAGCCCCAGTGGTAGGGGTATCTGGCAGGACCACAAGAAGGAGACAAAACTGCTGCAAGCCCAGGTAGTAACTAGAAGAACTATACTGACAGGTAGCTTTTTTTGTGTGATTATTTATGTGTTTGTTTATTTGTTTATTTATTTATTTATTTATTTTTAAGTCTACAGATTTTTTTCAGGGCTTTACCCATGCCATAGGAAAGGAGGAAGTAATTCCAGTTTTTCTTCTGGAGGTTAAAGACTTATCCCATAATCCAGATAATGAAGACGTAGCTTCAATACATAGGTACACATATATATATACACTGCCCTATATCTAGCCAGTAAAGTGATTTGTGAGTACTCCCTGACTAATTTAAGGAAGAATTACTTGGATTGATTACTTTAGCTAAGCAGTCTACCTGACTTGCTTTGAGTTAAGTGGATTAGGAAACATTAATATAAACTCTTCTTCTAAAAGAACAGTAGAAATACTATGATCTTCATCTCTGTCTTGCATGAGAAGCCCTCGTTTAAAGGGCAGAGCACAACAGTGATCTCTGGGGACATCTGCTCAAAGTGCAAGCAGGGAGGAAACAGCAGGTGTGGCAGGAGGCCAGCTTGGCTGAACAGCGAACTCTTGACTGCACACAAACACAAAATGGAAATACACTGAAATTATAAGCAGGGAGGGGCTAAGGAGGACTAAAGAAGGTATCGTTCAAGTACACAGGAATGAAGTTAGGGAAGCCAAAGTCTGGACAGAATTTAAATTGATGAGGAAGGTGACAAGAACTGCTATAAACAGCTGGTAGCAAAAGGAAGACCCACTGTTGAATGGGATGGACGACTTGGTGATGAAGGAGAAGACATTGATTCTGTATCCTTTTGCCTTGTCTCTTACTTGCAAGGTAAGCACTCAGGCTACCTGAATGTCTTCGGCACTCTCAACCAGAAAAGTGTTACCCATGGGAGAGGATGCTGTAATTAGAGACCATTTAAGAAAAACTGAACCTATACAAGATCCTGGAACTGAACAGGATACACTAAGGATTGTTGGAGGAACTGGCTTATGTCACTGTGATGCAATTCTCCATCATCAGTATGTCACTGTTTTTCTCAGCATTATCTTTGAAATGTGATGAAGACTGACTTTGTGCACAAAACAATAGCAAGTAGATCCTTTGAGTTTCTTGTTCCCATTAAATGTGCACTAGTCTATTACCAGATGCCTGCAGTTGCTGGATGACTGATTCATTCATGACAATCGCTGTCATATGGTCCAAATCACTTAGTTGTCCACAGCTACTGTATCTCATTATAGAAGATGATGCACACATACAGTTAGAAGAAACAATATGAAAAGATGCATGAATGATAACTAGGATCTGTTTAAACATAGTTTTACTAGATGTTGAAAACACTACAGAGCTCCAAGGATAGAGTCCTATATCTAAAAATAGAAGCAGTCTGGATGAAGATAAACCATGGCAGAATAAACGATAAAAAGGAAGAATTTTTTATGAGTGATATCAGTGCACAACTTGAAAGCCAGAGCATTAAGAAAATGAATGAAAGAAGATTAAAGAATTGAAGCCTATAATTTTCTCCATTAAATATAGTTTCTGAGTAGATCCACATGAAATACTGACAATATTAAAAACTAGATGACCCTGACAGAGCTACAATGGCTGTTCTAGAAAATATAAAATAATTCAATAAATGTTTCAGTTCTCTATTATAAATTGGGGTGAAAAGTGAATGATGTCTTCCCATTGGCTAATAGTGATTTCAGATCCAGTGGTACATAGGATAGCTACACGTTCTATAAGCTGCATGTCTTTAAGTTGTAAGATCAAGTAATCTTGCAGTCAAACCTTTGCCAAATTTAATATGAATATTCTTTGGTGATGATTTTCAGTAAGTCTTAGAATTTCCAGAGAATTCGAGAGAAGCTAACATCATGACATTTTAAAACAGAAAATTAACAGAAAATAATGGAAGACTTCACATGTAATGACCAATTAATATTAAGAAAAGCTAACATCATTTATTTTAACCAACAGATTTGAGGTAAATATTTTTATACTAAGTTGCTGAATAATTTAATTCAACATTTGTTCACAGACTGAGAAACTTCTGAAAAACCTTTGACAAGACATTGCATGACATCTTCATTAACACACATAAGCACATTAGCAGATCAACATAACACAAATTACACTGATGATAAACTGCTTATTTCCATGGTAACTGTAATTATGAGAGTATCTGTCTTGTTTGATTAACTGCTTTCCATGAGATTCCAGAGAGAATATTTTGGCTCCACGTCATTGATCAATTACACCACTTCTACTGGGTAGACACAACATATTGTATGACAAAATTTGGTGATGACACAAATATAACAGGAAAACTGAGAAGAGAGAGATCAGTGAAAAGAAATCTGGAGACACTGGTTAAGCAGACAGAAAAAATGATATCTCTGTAGAGCTTAATAGAAGGTCTCACATTTAGGAAAAAAAATTTAAGCCATTAAAATGGGAGATAAGACTTTTCTGTGAAGTTGTGATCCTGAAGAGGACATAATATAATTCTCCATTGGACGAAAAAGACAAATGCTATCATTAGGTGTTTCCACTGGACAGGAGGGGAAGGTTAAGTCATTGCTGCAGTTCTAGCGTTCAGAGTTTGTGATGGATGTGAATAATTTGAAGAAAGGGTCAAAGAAAAGCCATGGGAATATTAAAGACCTGGAAAGTCTCCAGGAGTTCTATCTGTTTATCAACATGATGACTCAAAGATAACTCCTCGTGGTACACAAAAGCAGGACAAATAGTGAAGTGCTCTTCAGTCCAGCAGTCAAAGGTCTGACAAGTTCCTCTGAAGCCAAGAATTCAAACAAAAAAAGAACATTTTTTTCCTTAAAAATCTGTGAAATTAGTGGCTAAGTTCACTTATCAGAGAAGCATGGCATTTCTAACAGTTTTTAAATCTGGATTAGGTGTATCTCTAAAAACAAGTTTTGATTTGCAACAGGTCTGCTTGTCCTGAAATAACTGCAAAACTCTACGACCTCTGTCACAGGTGAGATTACAGTGGTCAAGCATATTTAAGCCCTTCTGCCCTTTTTCTACAACATTATGGGTGTGTCCATTCTTCACTGTGAACTAGTCTGAATCTGTATAGACTGAGGTAGGAACAAGTCTACCTTAAGCAATACAAAGTGCTCTGGTGGTGAGCTCAGGCTAATTAACAATGATTGGCTCCAGGACCAATCAGTCTATTGTAATTTGACTAACGTGCTTCCCTTTGCAGAGCTGGCTCTACACAAACCAGGGCTGTGCAGCTGTTCACTATTTGCACAATTCAACAGAGACCCTAAGCATATTAGTATGTACTAAAAAAAATGGCTACAATAGAGTGCTTCTCTGTTTAATGAAGATAAAGTCACTACTGTGATACCACATTGTATTGTGGTATTTTAAGCTGTTTTACATATCTGAATATCGGTGTTGCTGAGATAGTTCAGGGTGCCTAGTTCCCTTAATAAACTGGTCACAGTATGACACACTATTTCCAGTTTTTGGCTCTAATTGTTTGATGCTCCTACTTGTATTATAGGGAGAAACACTGAACAGAGGGTTTATTGTGACATTTATACTGAGAAGAGGAAATTGATGACATGAAACTGGATAACTTCTCTGAAAAACTGCGTGAAATAACAAAAAATAATGGAAACCATTTCACAGTTGTTTGTACTTGTTTATCGCAGTCAGTTGGACACTGCACCACAACATATCTCTTTCCTTATTTACTTCAAATAAATATTTGCAACATGGAAGTAATTATTTGTATTATTGGATCTCATTCTTGGAATTTCACAGATATATTCTCTGATTTCAAGATATCTCTGGGCTAAGGGAGGATGTGTGGTTTTTTCTACCTCAAACAAGAGTTTCTAGATATGATAGTCACTTGGAATCTTACAGCATCTAAAAAGCCTTCCCCAGTAAACAACCCCAATAAATAAATATGCAGTGAAACCTCAGAATTAAAATTACAGCTCTCTCACTAAATGCAAGCCTATAAACACTTACATAACCTCAAAAAATTAAAAAGGAATTATAGAAGAATTAGAGAGGAGAGAAAGAATAAAGACTTAGGTGGGTTAAATTAAGATGCAATAATTGAGTAATCAGTAACAAAATTTAGGTACCTCATGAATCTTGGTCTCTGTCTACAGATGCTTGGCTCAGAGCAGTCAGGTGGCTTTTGAAGGAAAAGACATGATTTTCTTTACTTGTTGGAATGTGTTTTGGGTCTCAGTAATTTTAGTGGTTTCCAACTAGATTATTTTTTGAATAAACTAAACTGGAATTTTCATTTTAAGTGTCCTCCACTGCTTGATGCTGATGTTCAGGAGTGAACCTCTGAGTGGTACTCATCATCACATTGTGCCCAATGCATATCTGATGGATGTGGCAATATACATCCTGAGGCACTCTGAAATGGTTCTTGTGCTATGTTAAGGGCTGTAGACCTTGACAACAAGTGTTTCTGGGTGTTTTAAAGCCTGAGGACCAAGAGCCAAGGAAATAGTATATATCAAGTAGCTGCCTCAGAAAATATTCTGTCTTCTTTGTTTAAGAGTGCTTTTCTGTTGTAGTTGTACCAACCAAATGAACTGCCCATGGCAGCCCTGAGAACAGATCTCCAGGGTTTTTGTACTAAAATCCCATTGTGCAGTTTATTCCTTTCCTTGAACACAGCACCTTCAAATACTAATCAGGCCAATACTATGGATCCTGGATCTTGTCCACAAACCACAAGTCCTTCCTTCAGGTTCAGAACATCCAATTGGCTGTACTCAAAGCAGCAGCAATCACAAGCTGCTTGTTTTCTGTTTGAGAGAAAAAAGGATCCCAGAGGACAGCTCTGTCAATGCCCTCTGGAGTTAGCCATGGCAGCCATAGGATTAATTTTCTTTTCCTCTCCTATTGTGTCTCACAGTCCATGTTATTCAAACTCAAATTGGGAAGGCAGTTTGGGCAGGAGACATCACAGCACCAAAGAACTTGCATAGGCAGTAGTGGGTGGGAGGGAGGGGAAATTACATATCTGATTTACAAGGGATAAATAAGGGCTGACTGGCCTTATGGGTAGACTTTGACTTTGTCAAGATTTTTGACCTTGTCAAGATTTTTGGCCTTGTCATACATGACAGCCTCATGAACTCCCTGAAAATTTATCTAAAATAATTCATACAGTTATTCTAAACTCACATGATTTTAAAATCACCCTTAAGTAGGAACTCTTGCAAAGATCAGCTGTGGACATGTGTCTCTTCAGTACTTTTACAAATGACTTGAATTGATTACAGGTAATGTATCCAATGAATTGTAAATAACACAGAATATGCATGCTCGCTTTTGTATTAGGACTCTAGACTGTCCTGATGAATGAGAGACAGTCTGTAAACAACAGTGTAAAACTACAGGGCAACAAATCAGGAAAGATCAAGGGTGGTAATAGATCAATGTATAAAGATTATTCAACATCATGATAACACTGTAAAAAAGAGAGAAATCTAATTGTGGGAAATATTGAAAGGAGAGACATATTTATGATAAATATGTTGTGGAGTTCCAATGTGAGATAACCTTTTTATCTTTCAAGTACTGTATGCTACATAGTTTGTCAGTGTCTATTGTGTGCTTGTTACAGCAAAATAAGGCATGAACTTTAAGTACTTGCGCTGGTGCAGCTGCAAAACTATAATCCTGTATTACAGAGAAGTCTGTTGTTTTCACTGTGTAGTATACTTTGAGAGATAATTTAAAAAAAATATTGCTGTAGATGATGAGAAGGAACTGACATTTGTTGTCAGGTAGAGAGTCTTGAAGAGAAAATGCTTAATTGAAGTAGACAATATATTCTCTCCTCTTGTTCAAATTACTACTAAGGAATGCGTCTGCTTATCTTCATTAATTGTACTCAACATCTGCGTATATGCAGTGTGTGTTTCACAACTTTCTGCCTGCTTTTGAAGAAGCCCAGCGAAACCAAAGGTTTTTGAACAACAGAATTATTACTTCAAAGTCTCTTTGAATTCAATTGTTAATGAGATAAAATGAAGAAAACTTGTGCCTCCTGTGCCACTTGTGCCACCTCACAAATACTGTTTTGCTTCGTGTGCTCCTCCAAAGAAAAAAGGTCCTGGGAGATGATGGCTTCGTATTTACTATGCAAGGAGTTAATTAATGCAATGCATTATCAGCATGCATATAACCCCTACAGACACAATCATAATTTAATCCACATTGATGCCCATAAAAGTAGAGATAAAACCTAGTAGTTCTTTTGCTGTTCAATACACCTTTGCCTTGCAAACTTTCATGGACTTCAGCAGCCCAGTTAAACAACAATGAAGTCCATTTTGGTAGGCTGTTAGAGAAGCTTTGCAAAATGTCTGTGGACTCTTGTTGGCATACATACATCTATTCATTAATTATCAAATCATTTGTTTTATATCTACGATCTTCCCGTGTCTTTTTAGTTATATTAAAAAAAGTGACCAGGATTGAAATAGACACATTAAGGACAAAAAGGGAATTTTCACACTATTTTAATGCAGTAACTTATCTCTCTGATCATATGACTATTCTCTGACAGTGGAAGCTCCTATAGTTTCAGAAAGTACATAGAATAGATTTAAATCATTGAACTGCTGAAATCAGCTTAGTTTTTTGGAGATCATCTAGTCCAAACTCCTTTCTTCAAGTAGAGTCACCTACACAAGGGTGCTCAGAGCTGTGTCCAGTTGGGTTTCAAGTGTCACCAAAGATGGAGGCTTCACAGCCTCAATGGACAACCTGTTTCAGTTTTGCAATAAGGAAAATATTTGTTATAAATGAAATTTCTTAGTTTCAGTTTTTCGCTACTGCTCTTTTTTTCTGTTAACTAGACATACTTCTTATCCCTGGCGATTCTCAAGACCAGGCTGGATGGTGTCCTGGGCAACCTGGTCTAGTACCAGATATGGAGGTTGGTGGCCCTGCCTGTGGCAGAGGGGTTGAAACTTGATGATCCTTGGGGTCCCCAAGCCATTCTATGATTCTATGATTCCATCCTCTTTGTACTCTCACTTCATTATTCATTTAGATATATTTATATGCATAGAATTTATATGCATAGATGAGACCCTCCCCGAGCCTTCTCATCTCTAAGCTCAGCAGTACCAGCTCTCTCAACCTCTCCTTGCATGTCAGATGATCCAATGTGTGTC
This sequence comes from Meleagris gallopavo, assembly GCF_905368555.1. Lineage (NCBI taxonomy): Eukaryota > Metazoa > Chordata > Aves > Galliformes > Phasianidae > Meleagris > Meleagris gallopavo. Next base: position 151,557,634 of record NC_139404.1, on the reverse strand, counting down.
CAAGGAATGAAACATCTTTAAATAAGTGTTGCCTGTTCTACACCAATTCTGTTACACAAACACAGTCAAATCAAGTTCATTTTCAGCCCATCTTTTTTTCCCCAAACATCACTGACTGGAAAATACTTTATTTCCACTAGGATTTTTGAAATTTCTGAATGTAAACAAACAGAAGATCAATAAAAAATCAGTAATTTTAGAATTGCTCAAAGCATGATAATTGTTTGGGGTTTTCCTTGCTTCCTTATTAGTTTGTTTTTATAAATCCATTAAATTGGAGGTGATGGTCTTTTCATATACTCTAATGGTTCAAACATTTATCTGAGTAAGTAGCCATGCATCTCTTAGGATCTACCCGCAAGCATGGAAGCAAACTGACACTAGTTCACTAATTCACTCTACTAAAGATATGAGCTGAATATAAGTTAGCCTGTTCTGCCCTGGAAGCAGTACAACTACCTTAGCCTCAGCTTGGTGGCCACTGAGCCCTAACACTCCTGACTTTCTACATTCAACCTTGTAGATATGCTTAATACCTATTTAAAGTACTTCAGTACTATTTAGTGGAATGTAGATAATAATAAATCTTTCTAACTGTACAAATAAAAGATACACTAAAATTTTAAAGTCTTTTAAAGTGTATATTTATAAAACTACTTAACAGAATAGGAAAAGGAGCGATTTAGATACATTTAACATTGAGTTGACATATACTAGAAGAAACCTGCAATGTTAAGATACAAGTTTTGTGTTTAAATCTGCTTTTCATTCTGAAACACCCTCAAGTATTTTACAAACCGACAGGTTGGAATGCTCGCACTTTCTAGCACTGAAATAGTTACCTACCTCCTAACTGAGACATAGCAGATGTCTCTGTGCAGAGTGCTAACCTACAGAACAAAGCAGTATGCTCTTCACCACCACACCACAGTTGATAGGAAAGAAGAAGCAGATTGTAATTATTTCAATTGGAATTTGGCAAAGAGCCCAGCATCAGCAATTCTGCTCCTCTGTAAGACAGCCGTGAAACATGATTGTACTCCAGGTTTTACCACTCATTGGAAAAGCTGGAATAATAATGTTGGCTGGAAAAATGGTTATTTGAATCAAAGCTGTAAGCTCAGACGTCTGAGTAAATCTAGACTAGAATTTCTATGCAAGAAATCTCTGGTATTTTAACTCCTAACTATAGCTTCTCTAGTCTTTTCTGCTTCTTTCACTGTAATGATTTGTTAGTGTAATTACAAGTAAAATAAATAGAGATAAGTGTAATTACACCTGCACTTATGTAATATATACATATATATGTATGTATGCAAAGACAGATAAAAACAAATATATGCATCGGTGTTTTTAAATATAAATTGCATATTGAATGTGTTTGTATATTATAATATTGTTTTATTCTTTTAGTCAACTAAAGAAGATTTTATGTTAGATTCTCTTGCATAAGCTACATACATATGTAAACAAATCTCAGATAACCTAAACTATATGTGAGACATTATTTTCCTTATGTAGGCTTTTGTGAGTTTTACATTAATGATTATGAAAATAACATTAAAAAAAATAAAATAGGCTGGTCCAGTATTTTATGTTTGTGTATAGGAATGGAGGTGTATATACATAAATATGTATCAAATGTGTGATTACTGTAGGTGTCAGTCACTGAAATATAGCAGATTTGCACATGTATATTGAGAACTCTTCAGCCTTACTGAGCAGACCACAAGAACAGCAGCCTAAAGGAAGGGATAGTACAAACTGAACCACTTCATGGACCAGTCAGCCATCAACACCACAGCATCAAATATACCCCCTCAGCAGCTAGTACAAGTCAGTATTTGAGGAACGTAAACTGGATGTATATCCTTGTTGCTATATAAATTCTAGTGTGTTTAGAAAACCAACAACAAGCAGCACAGTTAATCCCTAAATGAAACAGTCAAGACTGCAGTAGATAAAACTGGAGACAAGAGCAAGAAAAGCAAATTGTGGCAAGGGAGAAGGAACTAGGCTGTGAATGCTATGCTTTACGTACATAAATCTGTAGGATTTTAAAAGAAATATGCAAATCTATAACCTTACTGAGGACCAGAGATTAAGGGAAAATAAATGAAGAGGTCAGGAGAGGTATTAAATAAAACATTTACTTACAAGAGATTTCTTCTCTACAGGTGCTTCTGTTCCAAGCACAAGGAACTTGAAACTATATGATAAAAGTCCTGGGACCATAAGGAAAGGCAAATCTATAGCAAGTGCAGCAGGTCACCAACTAAGCCGGAGGAAACATAAGTGCCTGCAACCAAATGCCAATAGCATTTGGAAATGTATTTTGCAATGTAGAGATACTGCAAGCATAGAAACTTGTATGTTTGAACAACAGAATATTTAGATTGATATAATTTTCTACAGCTTTACTGAAGGTAAATTGAAATATGCATGAAATTACAGTCATCATACAAAGGTGATGGTTTTCACAAGGCTTATTCCGGGATAGAATGCACACAGATCTAAAGTTTCATGCCTTTTTTTTGTTATGCCCCTAATACAGCAGGATTTCTGACTATATATGGGTATGTAGAGAGATTGCAACTGGCATTTTGAGCAAAAACAAGCACAGCAAAGATAGGCATGACTGATTCTTTTAACAAACAATTTTGCAATGCGTATGCAAGTCTGAACTCTTTCCAATTTTCAACTAGCAGCATAAAGTTATCCTGACCAAAGACTTTTATTTTCAGTTCTGAAATACTCACTTTTTACCTGCTACTGTTAAATAATTGAGACCCCAGAGAAGAAATAACATCAGAAACATTTTAGTGAATTGAAATTTTGAATATTTTATTGATAATTTCATTAGTTTACACTGCCTATACCACAAGAGTTCCTATTTCCACAGAAGATCACAGAAAATGAAATACAGAATTATTTTACATAGCTATACAAAACAATTTTTAAAAAGTCCTTTTAACATTATTTCAATACAAACAACATTTTCTTGCTAAGCCTACTGTATCTTAATCAATTAAGAGGCATTAATACCTGAAATACCACAGCTCACAGTAGATGCTCCATAACCACTGCCTTTTCCGTTAGTTTCTCTGAGGTGTAGTACCAGTGCATCAGTTCAGTCCACCCAGTTTGAAATTTGCTCTCCTAACTCAGCTGTACGCAGGCAGAATCCAGAGCAGCAGCAAACATCTAACTGCCATCTGAAGGCCAAAGCATAGAGCTGTGCTGTAGCTTCTTCCAAGTTCATTTGTTTTCATCATGCGTCAGCTCTTCAGTCCACTGTGACCAATGACTCTTCCTCAGTCACGCTACACACTGAACTTCCCTCTGCAGTTGTTCTGCTATCTGCAACCCCCTGTTTGAGGCTGAAATGAGTCTTACATGGGATGCTTTAATCCAACAACTGATTTTATCCTCTTTTTAGCTTTTCAATTCTCTTGTCCAGAAAAAATAGTATTGAGCATCTTTTTTTGTTTTTTTTTCTTTTTTTAATTCAAGGCAGCAAATTTCAGGCATGTGTTTTTTTTTTAAAGTTCTGCCTTAATGCTGTTCCAACTGAATTGAATGTTTAACATTCGCTGATTTCAGATGTTCTATGAACAGATCTCTACTGAGAACTTTACAGAATGTCAGTGTTCACTATTAGAGAAATAGGTTTATGTAGAACATAAATGCATTTGATCCCTTCTGTGTATTAAGTATACGAAAGCAGAATTCTTGAATTTTTTTTTACAGAAAATGAGACCTTCAGCAAAAATACTGCTTTGAAAAATACTGAAAAAAAAAAAGACAAGAAGTGTACAAATATGTACGTACTACTTTGAAAAGTGGGCAGTATATGTGATCTTTATTTGCACTCACTTAGCAAGACTTGTCTTAAAGAGTTAATCCAGGAAAAATGAAAAATATTACACAATGCATCAGCTATATTTTAAATAAAAACAACAATCATATACATGTACAATATTGTAATGATATAAAACTTGATGAAAATAGCACTGACCAGTATTGAATTTAAGATTTAACTGATTATCCATTCTTAACAGAAGAAACACACTTCACAGAAAAAAGCTGCAGGCAGGGTGAAGTGACAGTCATGGCTTCCCACTTCCATGAAAGTGAAGCCAAAAGTGTTTCATAAATATGAATGTATTAAAAGTTCTGTTCTTCAGAGTTTCAGTATTACAGCAGTTGGGTGTTTGTGCTGCAGGTAACAGCAACCTAATGTTAGAAAACAAATGTATATACACACACTCACACACAGACACACAGAAACATGCTCAAATGCATGTGCTTAGTTCCTTTGTTTATACAGACATAAACTTATTAATTCTTGATGGGGCAACAGCAGGGATGGAATTCACCTCTCCTATTTTCAGTTGTCCTCAAGGTATCAACTACCTCAACTCCAGTGAGATAAACCTCACCCAAAGAAACATCAGCTGAACATTTCATAAAAACTGTTTTCATCCTGATCATATTTAAGGCACTTGATAAAAAAAAAATCTAAAGTGAGTTAAGGCTGGACAAAAAAGGTAGAAGTCCTTTTATGTGAAATTTGGAAATTAAAAAAAAATCCTGAGTTTTGATAAATAATTTCATTATAATAACATGCCATGCCTACTGAAAAAATGTCTTTTATAAAAGCATGTTATATTTTTTTCTTGAAAGACTCATGCCTTAGTGCACAAAATTTGTTAATAAGTCTTTAGGGACATCTTTAACAAATTCATAGGACACGAATAGCCAAAGAATGACCTGTTATGTATGTACAAAATGTGTATTGCTCCTGGCAACACACACCATGTTTACTACAGGCATCTTTATCTTTCTGCTTTTTATAGGGTCCTGCCCACATTTTAATGCTTTATAATTAATTAAGCTTCACTAAACTATTTACAGAAGCAGAAACTAATCACACATCTTCTTAAGCTCATAAATGTGGCACTACCGAAAAAGAACATTTTAAAACAACATTGAGTGTGCTACATAATACTGCTCTTTCGAAGTACAATTTCTGAATTATTTTTCTTCGTGAAGACTTAAATCCATATGAAAACAAATGTTCAACTTCTCCCACTGATTTTTTCTTACATTTTTTCCACCTGCTGTTTCTGAAGGACAGTATACCAATTGCAGCTTTGACTGTCTCAAAAGTATCTTGAGAAAGCTGTCAGGGCTCTTGAATGCCCACTCATTACAAAGGGATACAAACAATTTGTTTTCAGTTAAAAGTTGGTAGTTTCCAATACTAGCCATTGTTTGTATGGATCTATTACTCGAGGCTATTGCTTTTTGTGTGTTTTTCTCTCTTCTCTTGCCATTCAACACAAATAACATGGAAACAGTTAAATGGATCATACTCGAGTGCTGCTAAATGCACTGAATAAGCAAAGAGGCTACAGAACAGTATTTATACAGGCCTTGGAGGTTCCTTCCACAACAATGGGTAAAAACAGTCATCTGAGCAAAATACACTTTCAATTTGACTGCATCCTTTAATAATTCATTAACTACATCTATAAAACCCAGATAAAAAGTTCTACTTTTTTACATTTAAACTTGTATTACAACATATTTCAGGTTTTATTTAAAAATAAAAATAAAAAACCAAGAACAAAACAACAGTGATGGTGGTTAATCTGCTTTATAAAAGATAATATAATATATTGAGTTATAACAGAATACTGGCTTTGGCCCAATTAAAGTATATTATACTGCTTAGCAATTACTGTGACTCCAGTTCCTACAACTGTTACGGTGAATACAAATGATGATTTAATATACAGGAAGCAGGGATCATTCGGAAGTGCTGATTCAGAAGGATTCAAGTGCTAACAATGACTTTTTATGCTATTTATAAATGACATTATAAATGTCCATGATTTTGAAAGCCACACAGATTTGGGGCAATTCTTTTTATCAAGTCTTCTTTGTGCAAAAACAAAACTAAAGTTTTCTGAATGCTACCATCTCATTAAAAGTAATTGCCACTTTTTCTTCAAAGGACACCAGTGTTAATATATGAGAATATACCTATTATACCTGTTTTATGAGGAACTGTACTTGTTACTGGAACGGAAATTATCATATCCGTGATCATTAGCTTTGAACTTTAAACACGACTGTCTTTCCTCCAGGGACAACAGATCTTTGGATTGGCACCAGCAACACAAACATGACTGTAAAAATGAAAGAAATGAACAATGAACATCTAGCACCATTTTGTTTTGCACATGTTGCAGGATGCATGGAAACACTGCCCTTCTTCAGTGGTACTCTATGAAAGAGACAATCTGTAAGCTCCCATGTTGGCAAGGCAATGTAAGCCAAAAATAGTAAGGCTATGCTCTGCACTGCTCAGATCACAACTAGCCACAGCAAACTGAGCACTGGATGGCAGGGAGAACAATGTTTCAGCCACATACATACCAGCTGAGTCTGGTCTGCAATTCTACATGCATCTGAAAATAAAATCACTTATTTTCTTTCATAATCCTTCCTGTAAAAAAATTATGGAGTAATCTGTACTTCTTAAGCAAAGCGCTGTTTAGTTCATTTTTAGAGGGAAAAAAAAGATAACTAAGTTGGAGAATGGTAAAAAACTACACAAATTGTAGCAGTTGTACTTCAGCCCTCTTGCTGAAGTGTTACAGACTGACTGGCTTCTGAAAGTCCTCCTATGGTCCTGACAGGAGGGGTTATTACATGGTTTCTGTCCCAGGCTTTTTCTCTCTGCACAATCATAGCTTTGACTGTTGTGTGTTCTTAGCCCGTTATTCCTTCAGAGTGCCAGCAATGTAGACAGGGAAGATGAGGTCAACACTTAAAGCTTTTGCAACGTGTTGTAAGTATGAGGGAGACATCACTGCACTACTACACTACTAGATGTAGACCTGACTGGTATCTGAAAAATATAGCCACTGAAGAATTTACACAACTAGGTAATAGGCCTAGCAGTGATCAACTGTTAAATGTCTTGCAACAAAAGAAAAATCTAAGAACTACTGCACAGCAGTGTAAGAATCTTGATAAGAACCTCATTGTCTGAAGACAGTGAGCGGCCTCAAAAAAGCTCAAAGAACACCGGTGATGTTTGGTGCTGCTGGATGTCAGATCTAGACATTTTATGAGCAGACACGGTAGATCTGCCTGGCTGTAAAGCTGCAGGACTGACGAGAGAAGGGCTGCAAACCAGAGCCTGAAGTCCTATGTGGAGAATGAGTGCCCAAGGCTATTGATACAAGCCTAGACAAAACTACTAGCAGATCAGACCTTTCCCTTAGCATTTGAAAGTGACAAGGGAATACTCATACACTCTTTGTTACCTATGCACCTACTGAACCAAGTGCTCAGTCAGTTTCTGGGGAACACAGGGTCAGTGTGTTCCCTCTGTTGGATCGCAGAGGATACGACTACACGAATCTCTGCAGAGCAGCCCAAGACTGCTTTGTCAGGGCTCTCAAAGTGGCCGCATGCCAGGACCAGTCAGGAAATGATGTAGGCTTATGACCATGGTGCTAGGAAGGTTTATTACACGTTATGCTATTTTGTTTTCTTTTTTTAACTCTATGAATCCTCAGTACCTTTCTACACAGCTTCAGAGGGAGAGGGTGAGAATACTTACCGTAATCCAAATGAAATTTAAAGTAAACTTCAACAAAGGTTTAAAACACTTTGTGTGTGTGCTAGACAATGAATTTTACAGGTGACACCATTTCTTAACCAGAGGTGCAACTCCCATTAGTCTCTTACCTTAAAGCAGTTTTGGAATCTCTTGCTCACCAAATACAGAGCAATTGGATTGATGCAGGAATTCAATGAGGCCATGTTAATGCCAATGTAGTCCATCACAAGAAAAAAGCTGCGTGAAAATTAAAGAAAGTGAGACTTCTAATTTTCTTGTAAAATGTTTACAGTTATGAAGACTGTTTTCCACTATACTCAACAAAGAAGAAATGTGATAGTAAAGGGACCTCTGTCAATAGTATTAACTCATGCAGGTAACGATTGTGCTTAATGACAAAGTTTGAATCAGCAGACCATTCTCATGAAAGTAATTTCAAAAGATCCAGTTGCCTTAACTTCTGGGAGGAAATATTCCCAATGTTTTCTTCACAGATTTAATCCTATCTATTCAGTCAAAATGGAAAATAGGGACAGAATTTCCCCCACATCCACATAATGTCACTACATAGAATGAGATCCCCAAAAGGGATCGGGAAAAGACTGGACAAACAGGATAGAAGCCCTCTGTTTGTGGTCTTCCTCTTAGTTTCCCAACTGTTAATGGAGTGAAACACGAATGTTCTAGATAAGGAAGAAGAGAAAACTTCAGACATACAGAACAAGTTAATTAATTGGGAAATCCAAATATCCTTATGGAGAATGTCAGCAGCACATATATATTTTATTTGTGTAGTCTCACCTTAAAAGTTCACATCTATTGGGGTCCTTTTGATCATAAATAGTGAGTTTCAATATTCTGCTTAAATGAAGTGGAAGCCAACACAAGGCAAAAACAAGTACCAGGCAGAACACAGTCTTGGCCACCTCGCGTCTCTGAAAATGAAAATTGGAAAGAACATCGCTGTAGTTTCTGTGTCTCTCTTGATGGTTGTTCCCTTCTAATATCCAAATGTTTAATAAAATAAAATCCCTATAAAAATAGGAGTTATGAGAACATCAGAGTACTTTATTTTCTTGGAATATGTACTTAATGTTCTTTGTTGTTTTAGATGTCTTGCACCAATTCTCTGTATCTCTAATTTACTAAAGTATGAGTAATGATATGAAAAATCACAGACATAAACAGTCTTTTAAATCAAAATGAGGAAGATAGTCATCAGCTCAACCACTTTCAAAGGCCAGCTAGTTTTCAACTGCATTTTCTTGCACTTTGATCTCAGTTCTTCCATTCATGGTTCTAAGAGATTGAAATTATAGCTTTATCAAGGTAAGAAGATCATGCTTATTTACACCACCATTGCAAATTAGCATGCAAAATTAGCTATTAGAAAAGCATGGATCACAAGTATAATTTACAGTACAAATGTAAATTAATTATCTGTTTTTAGAATTCCATTCATGACACATGATATTTCCGTCTGATACACTACTAACTTGGAGTGTATTCTGTAATGTGTTTTGTTCTGATACTGATAACCTTACTACAGTTTGGCATGAAATTAACCAGTTTCAATATCATGGGATGACCTTAGTTTTAATCACAAAATACCCAGCTCTCATTATTACAAAGAAATAAGCCTATAAAATCTGGAGTATTGACAGCAGATAAGAACAACTGTCTTGCGATCATCACTGAACTTAGGTTTCTAATCGCTTTGATACATACATGAGTTTATTAGCACCACTGCTATGAAGTACTCCTTAGTAGTTATCTTGAAGTTGTCATAAAAGAGTAAGACAATGATGTGGCAGTAAAGTCAACAAAGTTGTCAGGGATAAATTTTTACCTGTTTTAAGTGATCATTTAAAGCAATCTGCATCCCGCTTTTCTTTCGTAACATCTCACAGGTCATGAGAGTATAGAAAAGTGCTGTGATAGCCAGTGGCAAACAGAAATAAAAGCTGAACAGCCACCAGTCTTTAGCTTGCTTGTAAAACTAGAAGAGGGAAAAAGAAAAAAAAAAAAAGCATTGTTAAGAGTTAACTGTTGACAATTTTGAAAAGTATACTATAAAAAATTGGTCAGTCTGTCCTGAAAAAATATCTATATAAGGTGTATGTTACAGCTGAGAAAACAGGACAAGAAAGCAATGTGCCCTCAACTCACAAAAAGATAGTCTTCTGAAGGTGCTTATTTAGCTAACATACTTCAGAAATTTGCCAGGATTTCATCGGAACATGTTCAGATGCATTTCTCATACACTTGTGAACACTGTGATCCACAGAACACTGGGGAAGTTGAAGCAGCTGTTCCAGAGAGCTGTGATACCAACTTTGGTGTCTTACCATCATAAAGGATGTTTTCTGTGTGGGGTGAAGCAGGCAGATTCTGAGATCCTTTCCCCTGTACTCCATTGTTATCATGTCAAATGCAATAGCTTCAGGAACAGCCAATACCACTGATATAACCCAGATGAGTACAATTTCAACAGCAGTCCACTTTGGCACTCCAATTCCTTTAATTCGACTCCAAGAAGCAACTGCTCTGTACCTGAAGTAACAGCATACGTTTGCAGATTAAAAGCACAAAGAAACAAAAGAAGCTGTCTGGTTTAACTGGCTTTTAAACTCAGCTTCTTAATTGAATGGAAAAGAGAATTTGGGGCAATGCCCTTATTTAAGAGAGTACAGAGTTTGAGGGAAAAATGGGTCTCACCTGTCTATACTGAGGGCACACAAACTCAACACTGTGATGCCCACTGATGCTTTTTGAATGAAGGGCACTAATTTACACATTTCCACACCAAAGGGCCAGTCCTCTGCAAGTAGCTGTAAAAGGAAAGCAGCCATTAGAAATGAGCAATTTTTAAAAATAATTCCCTTACATGCAACATATTGTCTTTCTATTTTTTTTTCCAGCTTGTAAAACTTCATTAGAACCATTTCAAAAAAGAGACCCTAAAGTGAATGTCCTAAAAACTGAACAGTAGCAACACAGCCACAGGCTGAGCACGAATATGCATAAAGGCCTAATCCTGACTTCTCAAGCCCTGCAAATTCAATTCATTTTGCTTCCAACTTCACCACTTCAGTGTTTATGGTGAAAAAGTGAGGATTTCCCACTTCATATTGGTTTTATTTGACTTGAGTGTTCATGGCTTTTCCTGAAAATAACTCTCCATTTACTGGAAACAGAGAAAACAACTCAAGGCTGATTGGAACAGAGACACAATCAACAGCCGCACACCTCGGGTGGGGGTTATTTGAAACCTGAGTGTCGAGGCTTCCTCAGCTGAGAAGATGGGTGAGACAGGAGGGCAATGTGTTTTTTGCTGACCATGAGGGGCCTTCTTGAGGGTCCTCCTTCCTTCCACTCAAGGAATGCAACTAACTTGTTTGATATAAAGATTTCACAGCATGTAAGGTAGACCAGATGAATGCTGTTCTAGAGATCTTTATTGATCAGTTTTGCGATTCACCAATAATTTGCAATACTACACCCTGTATCTACTTCTATCACAATCCCTGTTTCTTATACTTGCATAGACATCTTCTGGCAAATCCCCACTGCTGCACTCTTGCTGATTTAGAGAACAAGTCTTACTGGACACAGAAAGCACCTTCCTCACAGATGAAGCTATAAACTGTTTGCTTGTAGCTTCAGTTTAGAAATATTTAATCTCTGTACTTCACTGCAAGCTGCTTTAATGGTTCAAACACATCACAGCCGCGGCCAAATCTTCCAATTCCTCATAAAAACATGGCTCTCCAGAACAGAGGTTAAGCCAAGAAATAGTCACAACTGTTTTATACAAAAGTAAACCTTCTGACTTTCTGTAACTAGTTACATTATCTAAGCTCATCTCTACAGATCTGTTTTTCGTAACTATCTTCAAATGAGGCCTTTTGGATCTATTGCAGAGAGAGGACTTCAACATGTAAAAACAGAGAGAAGGAGCACGAGATTACAAAATCCTTCCCTCAGCTCTGATCCCCTCAGACATCTTTTTTAAAGGGAATGTATGAAAATAAATAGATCACTATGTAGCATGGATTCTGCTGAGGATCTAAATGACTGAAAATAACCAAAGCGTTGCCCACTGATGCTAGTTTTGTTTAGGGAAGTCTTCAAGCACACCTACATATGTGTTAAAGGATAACCAGTTACATGGGCTAGAAAACTTTTCAAGAGTACTGGTATAATTTAAATATAATTTTATTTCCATATGAAGGAAGTTAAGTACATTTCATGACCATGTGCTTTTGGAAATCCCTATGAAGTGACCAGAATACCTCAAAACCCTGCTTTAGTCATATGCTGCTGAAATGGGATCTTTGAAAGAACAGCAGCAAGCAAATTGTAATACAACCCTGCTTTGATCTACTTTTTCCATGATATCCTTAAGTTGGATGAGGAGTGTAATGCCTTTGCAGAAACAAAGCAGAAAAATAAATTCTAAGGATTTATGTTTCTTGAGTTGCATGGAAAGCAATAAAGCAGAGGAAATAGGGAGAAGGCTGTAAGGACTGTACAGCATGTTTTGCTTCCGTGATGTGGGAAAATAACTCAGACTGTAATTAAAGTATTTTCAGCAAAGCCTCTCCCTGAGACTTCTTTTTAATTGCTGAAGGGGGATGACAGTAACAAACTCTTATTAAAATTGCAATGTGAATAATTACAGGTTTTCTAAATGTACACTCTAAAGAATCAAATGATATCTGGACTAATTTATACATATCAATTAGCCAGTGAATCTCCACTCTATCACACACCAAGTTGCTAGAGAAATCAAAGACTTAATAGAAAGCATTGTACACTTCTTTATAGTATCTATTGTATATTGTACATTTGTATATATTAAGTCAGAACCTATTCATAAAAAACCTTGTTAAAATGGAAATATTTTGCTCTTCACCAAACAGAAATCCAGAGCATTGATCAAGTTTCCGCTGACAGATCCTACCGAAGAATTTTAGCTACAGCTAGCTGGTGTCTGTACAAGACATTCCCTCTCTCTCTCTTCCTAAAATCACAACCATTTAGCCACGCATGAAACTTCCCAGAACTAATGCTTATCTCTCAGGTACAGACAGTCACACCTGTGCTCCGAGCTGCCTGGATCAGAGCCAGCTCCAGTTTGGGAGCCATATGGCTGGATTATAATTGCACTGCACATGAGTGAATGTGCACTTCTGAGAGAAAGGGGGAATTAGTTTGGGTTTAGCATCACATCAAAATATTACTTGCATTCAGCCAGCTTTTAAATCAGAGGCAGAATGGATGCACAGCTGTCTGCCTTGGATTGGAAAAGCATGTCCTTTATCTCATTGCAGCTGATGTGTTATGAAATTTGAGCATTTTAATGCATGAGTCATTCATTTCCTTACCGTGGTATTGCAAGTAGCTAATGATATACTTTGCAGCAAAAGCTTGAAAATACAGATAGTAAAAGGAAGAAGTATTTTAATTGCTGAATTACATATGCTTCCTTATTGTTTGTTTGTCCTCTGTATTTCCATCTCTTCAAAACGCTGCCTTAAAGTATAGTGAAAAACTTCTGTAAAGTATTCAGTAAGAAACCATTATAAAGCATTTGCAGACTAGAACAACTGTTAATCTTAGTTTTGTATTGAAACAGTCTAATACAATTTCATATGGGTATAACAGTTTTTTTATGATTCATGGCAGGGTATCTGTAATAACAAGAGTCCCATTTTACAAGTAACAAATGACTCTGAGTCATGAGATAATGCCAAATGGCAGGAAAGGGAAAAATAATATTGCATTTTCAGAAGTAAAACGTCAAAAGAACTCTACCACTGGCAGTATTCAGAGTGGTGTTTTCCAATGTTTTATTGTCATTTGTTTTGCATGGACAGTTCCAGCTGCTAAGACTGAAGTGCTGAAAATCAGTGCAGGAGAGTTGGACTACGTGATCTATAATGGTTTCTTCCAACTCAGATGATTCTATGAAATAGCACACTGCAGAATGATGAGAAATTAAATTGAAATGAACTACTTCTATCACAATCCCTGTTTCTACATCTGATGCACTCCTAGCAAATACTTTCTCAGGCCAGGCTTCAGCTGATGTGAAAGTTGCTCAGCAATGAAAGTAGCCCCAAGAGATATTGTGACTCAGAGACACACCTGCAAGTTACAGTTCCTACCCTCTCCCTCTTGCTGCGTAGGAAAAGAGGGATGTTAGTAATCTGCTATGGAATATCCCAGCATGTGGGAGCAATGCACCACTCCTGTTGGCCCAGCGGCTGCAGCCAGCAGCCCAAGGGCTGATGCCATAGCTCCAGCTCACCACTGTTGGCTTTCCACAGTCAGACATGAAGTAACAGCAAGGTGTGTGCTTATTTACATCTCTGTCCTAATTCGAAGTAATGAATGCACATGGAAACACTAAGCAGAACTTACTTCCTCCTGGCTGAGCACTTGCACTACATCTAGTTCACAGTGGGGTAGGACTTGATATTCGTATTTATGAATTGCAGAGCTACACGTGAAATCAGGCATGCAGGTATACAACTAATTCACAAGCAACACTTTTTGTTATATCTGTGAAACAATTGGCAGATTTTCACTTTTTAGACAAGGATGTCAGGCGGATAAAGATTTTTCAGTATTTCACAGGAGCAAGAGTTCTCCACAACATGTGTTTGCCCAGGAAATTAAGCTTACGGTCAGAGATGACTCAGACAATATTACAAAATGTACTAGTATTTAACGATGATTAGGATTTATTCATATGTCAGAATGGGATCTTCTCTTCAGACAAGAAAATTAGTTTCTTTTTTCACAGTTAAGCTAAGAATGTCTTACTGATCTATCCAATTAACAGTCTAAATCTCAATGTGCAACACATGATTAATTCCCTTTTCATCTGCCTTTATTCATAAATTTTGCTTACCAATTGTATTTTTTGGAAAAAACAAACCAAAAAACTGAATTAAGATGAAAACAGTATCACACACACATGTTGAAAATGACAGAAGCCTTGTAAGGTCTTGTCAAACTCAGAAGTTTCTGCAATCTCATAAACCCAGTGGAGGACTGCATCAAAAGTAACCATAAAGAAAGTTCTTCTACTGTAAGACTGGGGAGCATAAATGCAGAACAGAGCTTAAAAAAAAAAAAAAAAAAAAACAACCGAAAACAAAACCAAGTGAGAATATGAAAACTTGTTTTGAAATTTGTCACATACATCTTTAAGTGAATGTATGCATAACAAATATATGCACAGTGAAAAAATTACTCTAGATTTAGAAATCTATGCTGATGTTGTTTAATGTACTCTGGTTTGGAGACCCATAGTGAAAACTGTTTGCATGCACTTCCACCATACAGGCATTACTGCTACTCCGCATATTGGATCTCAGTGTAGATTCTTCCCTTCTAACTACATAACAAAGTTACCCCCATCGTCTCTGGAGTCCAGTTAGGTTATTTTGCTGGACCATTCAAAATGGTGTCAAACTTAAAGGGGGTAGATTTAGGCTGAATTTAAGGAAGAAGTATTTTGCAGTAAGGGTAGTGAGACGATGGAACAGGTTGCCCAAAGATGTGGTTGATGCCCTGTATCTGGAGATACCCAAGATCAGGCTGGACAGGGCTCTGAACAACCAGATGGAGCTGTAGGTGTCCCTGTTCATTGCAAGGGAGTTGGATGAGATGACCTTTGAAGGTCCCTTCCAACTCTAAGGATTCTATGATTTGCCAAGTGCCCACAACCTCCATTCATTGACAATGAAGAAATCCTAAACCAATTAAACACCCTACAAAGCTGAATTTGGCCTTAGATCATTTTCTTAGATAAACACCAATTTTTGCTCCTTCTCTGAAATTCCTTTCCTCTACTCTTAAATTACACTCTGTGATAAAGGAATCCATCACAGTATTTCCAGGTAGACATTCTTCCTCATTTATTTATTCTCAGTAGACTGATAACCGGAGTTCAGAAAGCCACACAAGAGTCTGTGAAGGCTATGATCTTTCCCCTGTTAGATATTCATTGGAACATGACCATAAATTTAGTTTAATATAAGAGAATGAATATTAAAAAAGAGAGAGGTCAACTTAAGAAGAGAAAGGAGGGTGTTACACAGATTGGTTAGTTCTTAAAGCTACACATTTTGATATCGCTACAGATATACATATAAGAAGCAGAGCTACTGTTGTGGAAAGGCATTAAGTTTGTCCTGATGTTGTTTTGGTATCTGACACATGAGACATCACCTTTGTCAGTTCGGGAAGCTAAGTGTCAGCCTCCCAGATCTGTACCGTCAGAAGAACAAACTGCCACTGCTTTCCAATTTCCATAGATTAAGTGAAGAGAAAGTCTAATAAATTAAAATCTAACAATGAACAAAGACATGGTGGTGGAGCTGATCTAGGCATAAAGCATATTTGCAACCACTACAACTGGCAGCAATTTGGCAAAGCACCTTGCTGCAGAATGAGAGTCTCAGACTTTTCTTTACTTCACTCTGAAGTTCTGGGGATACAGCCAAAGCCAGCTTGATTCCCAGGACCCTGAAAGATGAAATACCTTCCAGGTTCTGCTTCCCAAAACACAGTGCTCCTCTTTCCCTAATCTTGTATCTGTTCTGCTGATAGTGTGAATGATTCCAGTGTTACCCATCTTCTACTGAACGTATTCAACACATTTATCAGCTGCAATGGACTAATTAGTGTGTTACACATTGGACTGCCTCTATCTCACAGTATATAGAAAATCTGGTTTTCTTCAGATACACTCAAATGAGTGATGTAAAAGTTCATTTGTGTAGTTTTTCAGCTCCTTGGACACCACTCACTTAACTCAAATACTCACAGGGGACATCTTTTGCAGTTATCACATTTAATAGCTAAAAAAATGATGCTCCTAGTGTGAATTCTGAGTTCTCTCTTACAGATCTGTCTGGAAAGTGTTCAGGGACACTTCCATGCACTCTACTCCCAGAGCAGTTAAGGAAGCTGATGGCATTTAACAGAAGAAATCCTTTCACTTTTTTGTTCATGTTGCTGGCTAAGTGAGGATCTGGTAGCAATTCTGAACATCTGTTTCATTCAGTTGGAAATTGTTTCAGCTTGCAAATTACAACAGTGAAGCACACTTGTTTTACAAACTGCGTCCTTGCTAGCCTTTGTTTTCCCACATTGCTGGGTGATTATGGCAGCGTGATTATGGCTTCGCTGCTCTGTGGGTGCTCTGTGGGTGGAATTAAATGGATGCAGAATTGATAAGAAAAAGAGTTATCACCTTAAATTGAACACATGCTTCATACATAAAGTCTGCCTTCATATTTACTCCCATTTATTTAAAAGCCTTGTTTTAAAACAGCCAATATTTCACTCACTGTTCTAATGGATAATACAGTTCTGTTATGGGCTGCTAACCAAGATGAGCGGGCATGCAGCAGATTCAGCACCTGTGGGCCACAGCTCAGCTCCCAGCCTTATCCTCCCAGCACAACAAAACCCTGGGCTTGCAGCTGGTATAATATTTACCAGTTTGCCTCTGACCCTTTATTCCTCCCACTCCAACCTACCCACGCTGATATACTTAATGGCATTCAATTGAGATAAGGACAGCAGCATGTTATTGCACTTTATCACTGATTTAATTTTGAAATAGTGTCACTGAGATTGCGAAGTCTCGTGCTGAGCAACTGTTACCCCCATACTCTTTTTTGGAAACAGAAGGGAAACAAAATGGTTCATCTGTTCTAAAAAATACAGTTTTTCACAACGGTTTGTTTTGTTTAGTGAATTCCAGACTCGCACAGCTCTCACAAGAACTATGATAAACACACCGTATGGGAAATACACTACAAACTGAGGAGCTCTCACGTAACCCAGATTACCCAGCTCAGGAATTTAATGCAACCAGGATGAGCTCTGAGTTCCCTGTTTGGTAATACAGTACTTTAGAAGGATAAAATATCCTTCTATTCTATATTCTATTCTATATTCTAGTGGTTGGCGACCCTGCACATAACAGGGCAGTTGAAACTAGATGATCATTATGGTCCTTTTCAACCCAGGCCATTCTATGATTTTGATGCTAAGATCTAGCATTCTCCCATTTCAACAGCTTCTGCAACTCATCACTGCAGACACAGAAGACTAAACTGAAAACCTGTCCCTCCAACAGGTTTTTCCAAAGATAAAAGTAATGCAGCCCAGAGCTTTAAACCACATAAATGAGGAGAAGTAAGAGATGAAGTCTTTGCTCACATTATGCAGTAGCTGATCAAAGAATGAGACTTGAGCTGGATGGGGCTTTTTAAAAGGTCATCTGGTCCATCTACCCAGTGGGTGCTCAAGGACATGCACACTGTCCAGGCAGAAAGTGCTCTTTTTTACCAGCATCCCCTTCCAGAGCACTCATCCCACTAGAGTATGGATTCACACACACAATGAATCCATAAGGATATATATGCTGCTCAAGTCGGTATATGGGACATACTGTGCTCCTGTGCCAAGCCACATCACATTAAAGAGCAGAAAGCAGCAGGTGTGGCTACGTCCTGCAGCTCATGCTGCAGCACTAAGAAATAGCTCACAGCTCCAGACAGGACAGCACCACACCCATTATCACCCCAAGTATGGAACAAACATTTCAAAGCCCCTTTATGCTGACTGTGTGGGTCCCTGTGAAGGACCCACCAGCCTTTTCCCAGTGGAACAGATGGATCTGAGCGGTACCCACATATGTGCCTTGCCTATGTTTCTCTGGGGAAGGAGAGGTGTACCATCCGGTACTTAAAAGGAGCTTATAGGCAGGAAGGACACCAACTTGTAACAAGAACAGATAGTGATAGGACAAGGGGGAATTGCTTCTTTCTGAAAGAGGGGAGATTTAAGTTAGATGTTAGGGGGAAATTTTTTACTCAGAGGATGGTGAGGTGCTGGCATAGCTGCCCACAGAAACTGAGAATGCCCCAACCCTGGAGGTGTTCAAGGCCAGGTTCGATGGGGCCCTGGGCAACCTAATCTAGTTAGTGAGTGGCAGCTCTGCCCACGGCAGGGGTTTGGAACCAGATGAGCATTAAGGTCCCATACAACTTAAGCCATTCCATGATTCTATGACTCTATAAAACAGAGCATTCACCTGCTGCCCAACCATCTTTCATCCCTAGGTCAGTGCCGGCTTCCAGGTGACTTTGTTGCCTGCCCACCTCCAGGCACAAATCTCTGCCTTATTTCCAGCCAGGACAGGGCCCGTCTGGCTGTGAAGGAATCACATCCACACTACACCCGGTCTACTCACCTTGTAGACGCTGATGGGGATGTCGATGATGATGTGCAGCAAGTCACCCAGCGCCAGGCTGGCGATGAGGATGTTGGGGCCGTTCCTCATGCATTTGTTCTTATAGATGATCCGCAACAACGTGGAGTTGCCGATGATGCCCAAGACGAAGACCAGGCATGACACCACCGTGTTGATATACTTGAAGGTCTCCTTGATCTCCGTCTGCCCGGTGCACATCGGGGGCGAACCCGAACGCGGCCGCCCTCCGCCCGCTCCCCCGCCGCCCTGGGGCAGCGCTGCCGCCCGGGAGGCGTTGGGTTCGGCGCCGCGCGGCGCTGGGGGCGCGGCCGTCGGAGGGGTTCTGTCGGCCGCCGCCGGACTCAGCCGCCCGGGAGCCGGCGGGCGCAGGGCTCCGTCGCCCTCGGCGACGGCGGGGCGGCGGCCGAGCAGCAGCAGCAAGAGGGCGGGCAGCAGCCAGAGGCGGGCGGCAGGCATGGCCCCGAGCCGCGCGGTGAGCGGGGCCGGGAAGCGAGTGCGGGGCCGCAGCGAGTCCCGCCGGGGCGAAGGGAAAAAGCGTGACCGTGAAGACCCGCTCTCCTCCCGCGCCTCCCGCTCCGCTCCCTCTTGCCGGGCCGGGTCGGGTCGGACCGGGTCTCCCCGCCCGCCGCCTACGGGGCTGCGGCTGCCGAGCGAGGGAAACGCGCTCCGCAGGTCGCTCCCCGCCCCGTCCGGCTGCCGCCACTCGCCCCGCGCCGCGGCCGGAGGGACCCGGCGGCTGTCAGCGGCAGCCAAAGCGGGTCCGGCGCCAAAGACGGCGGCTAAAACCCAGGCGGCGGGGCAGTTCCCCCCCTTTTCTAAAACATAGGGCCGCATCTGACCCGTCCGTCACGGCCAGACCCAACCCGCGCCTCCCGCCCCTCTCGCCGCCCTCCGCCTGCCCCGCTGGGGGCTGCCCGCCTGTCCCGCGGCTCCCTGCGTCCGTCCTCCTCCTCCTGCACCAGGTGCGTCGGCTTCAGCCACAGCAGCGCTGAGGTGTCACAGCAGTTTTCAAAGCGACGCAGCTTTTGGCGTTGTCACAGGTCGCCTATGGGAAGGAGGAGGGTTTTTCCCTGCCGGTCTCACCGGGACCCCTCCCCAGTATCTAGGGAGAGGCGTTTCCCTCCGCGTTTTATCCCCCTTGCAGTAGCGTCGTGACCGCTACGAACCCGTGTGATGTAGCGCGGTTATCTCACCGCTGCGGGCAGCCTCAGCGATACCTCTGATCTCAGCTCCTTCCAGTTACAGGGCCCTTCCTTGAGCGAAGCATCTGTGCAGGGTCTTCTGAAAGCGAGAAGTGCCTCCGAAAGTTGGAAACAACTGCACGTCCAGCTGAAATGAATGTGAGGCTGTGTCCAACAGAGCTAGTGCATCTTCCCAATCTCTTCTTAATCCCACTGGAAGCTAAAAGTCGTATGCAGAGTGGATGAGTAAACACTGCGTTTATGACCAACTCACCTACATCACTGATATACACCCAGAGGGGAAAACAACAAAAAAGAAACGTTTATTTTAAGCTCACTTCAGTTGCTGGTCTGATCTCTCATCTTTCCAGCATCTCCTGCTATCATTTCCTGAAGCCACAATAGCAGACAGCCTTTTCCCTTCCTCATTTAACTGCACTGTTGTACGTTCATCTTTGTTGAAGTTGGCCATATCCAGCATCTTTCCCATTTAATCACTCTCGATCCATTTCCTAATGTAGTGGCACTTTCATTTTTCTCCTCTTTTGCATTTGTGAAATGAAGGCACTGCGCTCACTTCTCAGCTGCAGGAGTGTAGCTGGAGGTTAATTGCACTCTAGCTGGAAAAGTGATCTTTCCAAGTTCAGCCTTTTTCCAATTATATTTTGCAGTAGGATACATTTTGCAGAGCTAATTCAGCTCTGTGTGACACAAGTGTTAAATTAAAAAAAATCCTGAGATATGTGCGCTTCAGGTCCTTTGGTTTTCATTTCTGCATTTACAGTTCTGCAGTCGGTGTTTGCAGCGCTGATTTTTATTACAAGCTCTTGCCAATTAGCATAGCATTAACTTTTAGTTGGAAATAAGTGCTGAAGACCTGAGAGCAGACTTTCAGTATCTAAAGGGGGGATGTAAGAAAGATGGGGACAGACTCTTTAGTGGGATCTGGTATGATAGGGCAAGGGGAAATGGCTTCAAACTGAAAGAGGGGAGATTTAGATTGGATATGAGGAAGATGTTTTTTATAGTGAGAATGGTGAAGAACTGGAACAGGTTGCCCATAGAGGTGGTGGATGCCCCATCCTTGGAGACATCCAAAGTCAGGCTGTATGGGGCTCTGAGCAACCTGATAGAGCTGTAGGTGTCCCTCTTCATTGCAGGGGAGTTGGACCAGACAGCCTTTAAGGGTTCCTTCCAAATAAAACTATTCTGTGATTCTATGAAATGCTTCTGACTAGCAAGATTGTTTTCTACATCTAGAGGGTTTCTATGCTGATCCTGACCATCAAGAAATAGATGTAGAGTGGTTACAAAGAGATATGTTTGCCAACATTTTTGTTAGCTCAGTTCCACTGGATATGTTTCTTACTGTTTGGGAGTGTTTATTTCAGATTCAGAATTATTATTAATTGCAATTTAGCTTCAGAAAATTTTAGTAATATCATTAGTGCAGGCAGAATTCCAGACAGCTGCTGATTCTTGAGGTAAAATTACTTTGTAGCATTACACAAAAAAAGCACCTGGTGTCTTTCTGGATCCAGCAGTCTTCCTGGACCAGTTAGTTATGGTGAGTAATCAGTAATGACAAAATTCACTGGTCTTCAGAATTGAAGGGATAGACAAGGAAATACAAAGTCACTCTGAAAGTAGTGCCTCCTATTTATTTCCTTGGAAACTACAACAGATACAAAGAGCAAAATAACACTATTTGATAGAGCAAATGCTCAGCTACAAAAAAGAAAAAAATAACTAAAAAAAGATTTTTCAACAGACTTACCTAGGAAATCCTAGGAAATTAGCAATACATTTTCACTGAAGATGAACACGAGTCTTCATGCCATGCTCATACAAAGCTGTACTGTCTCTGTCACTACTGCTGAAACACACCATCCACAGCCTCACAGTGCTCACATCCACTGTTTGGTCTCCATAAACATTTAGCAAGCAATGATGAATGTTAGTGGGAATCATTTTTGCTGCACGGAAGTATTCAGTGACACACCTTTGCTCCATATGCACTTCCATGTCAGATACCATTTTGTCATACTGCCCCTCTGCTGCCATCTGTCACACAATAACAAAATGTAATGGAATACCAGTGGGAAGGTTCAACCTCTGCTGCTATATCACTAGCATCTGCCTCTGACATCATGGACCAACATAATAAAATAGGAGGCATTACTTTCAGAAAAGCCAAAGGGCTGCTATGTTTGCCTCTTTTTTTTTTTTCTTTTTCTTTTTTTTCTTCATTCTCTGACTTTATAGAATACTTGGAGAAATTTAAAAAAGAGAGTATGCTATGATACAAATCTCCTTTAAATAGTGAAAAAGGGAAGCTCAGTTCCACATAATATATAGACTGGCAAATCAGTTGTAGCATAAATGAAGAAGCAACTTATGTCATTCATCTAGATTGTAACAGGAGAGAAACATCTGTAAATAAATAGACTGTTTGTCTTAAGTGGTCCAAATTACTAATTAACTAACTGCTGATTAAGGTTGCTAATTGTGAAATAAATTCTGTGCTGAACTATATGGAATTCATCGCAGATAATGATGTTCTGCTCATGTATCTGACTCGCTTTTCTTTTTTTTTTCTCAGGAAGCAGAAATACTCCTGACCGACCTAGTTCATTTTTCTACAAAGTGAGGGAAGTTCAATCATCATCTAATATATCTTCCAGGCTCCCTAACACTTGTTTAAATATTTTCTGTACTTCCACTTCATTATCTACTAGCAGTTTATGAACTATAGCTAGTGACTCGCTTAATTGTAAGTCAGATGTAATATGTTTATCAGTGGCTGATCACTGAATCACAGAATCGCATGGGTTAGAAGGGACCTCATGAGATCATTGAGTCCAACCTTTTGCTAAAGCAGGTGCCCTACAATATAATGGCTGATAATGCTCTGAAATTAGTTTTGGAACTTCATACACAAACTAGATAGACTGGATAACTTGTAGCCACTACCACGATGATTTTCAATAAAAGAAAGGTTTTTAGAATGATGCCATTATATGTAGAATAAATCATGCAGAATGGTCAAGATTGTGGCATCAGAACTCCATTTATGAAGATGATGAGACACAGCTCAGGAATGCATATTTTAATGCATGCTGTATTCACTGAACAAATGCATGGGCTTGCTGGTACTTTTGCAAATCTCATTCATTTTCAGTTTATATTGATCAGCAACCAAGTAGCTTTGGAAATCTGCCGCATCAGGTCTGCTTTTGTTTTTATTGAGCCCAGTGGAAATTTGCCCACTAACTGTGCAAATTCCAGAGGAACAGAAAGAATAGTCCCTGCTGTGTGAGCTGCTCATTGGGTGCATGTGCATTAGAAATAGTGTGGCCAGCAGGAGTAGGGAGGTAATCATCCCCCTCTACTCAGCACTGGTGAGGCTGCACCTTGAGTACTGTGTTCAGTTTTGGGCCCCTCAAACAAAAAAGACATTGAGACCCTGGAACGTGTCCAGAGAAGGGCAACAAAACTGGTGAGGGATCTGGAGCACAAGTCTTATGAGGAGTGGCTGAGGGAGCTGGGATTGTTTAGTCTGGAGAAGAAGAGGCTCAGAGGAGACCTCATTGCACTCTATAACTTCCTGAAGGGAGGTTGTGGTGAGGAGGGATTTGGCCTCTTCTCCCAGACAACAAACAGGACCCAAGGAAATGGCCACAAGTTGTACCAGAGGAGACCTAGATCATCATCTCATGAATTGAAACCACCTTTTATCACATCTGTACAGATATTTGCTGAGATTGTTACTTCAGTTATACTTTTCAAGGTACTGGTGTAGGCTTTGTATTTGACATACACATTCTGTTGTTACAACAGATGCATTACTTCTTAGGGACTAATCAAATCCAGTCCATACAATATTGAATACAGATATATATTTTTGTTATTTTGTGTGTTTTGCAGCAATATGTAGTCTTCACCAGTTAAAAAAATGTGGTTGTAAAGTAAGACCTACTTTGCCCTTCATATGATACTCAAACTGAATGTTTGTTTTACAGACATCTGTGGTTAGTGCTAGGAGATCCTATGCTGTTAGCTAAAAGAAAACTAGAATTCTGTTTTCAGATGTTGCTGGTGTGGGTTTTTTTTTTTTTTTTTTGTTTTTTGTTTTTTGTTTTTGATTGTTTTGCTTTGCTTTTTTTCTGCTTGTTTTTGTTTTGTTTTATAGAAGATGGCCTCTGTAAGAAGTCTCAAACCCTAACTTTATTATTGATATTACCAATATGATTCTAGCTTCAAAATCTTCTATTTCACTCTACACATATTTCTCATTATTTCAGCACATTGGGAGCTTAAAGACCAAAGTGGATTCTTTTGCTTGGGTACAGTACAACTATTAAAATAATCCTTTAATATAACCAGTATAGGCACTGATTCACAACAAGTCCTCTATAAAAAGAGATCATCCTGTTGCTACATAAAGGACATTTATTTAGTTTACTGTCCCTTCTTCCCCCAGGTGTACTGGAACCAATCCTCTCTTTCTCTTTCTCTTTCTCTTTCTCTTTCTCTTTCTCTTTCTCTTTCTCTTTCTCTTTCTCTTTCTCTTTCTCTTTCTCTTTCTCTTTCTCTTTCTCTTTCTCTTTCTCTTTCTCTCTTTCCCTTTCCCATTTCCCTTTCCTTTTTCCTTTTTCCTTTTCCCCTTTTCCCTTTCCCTTTCCTCTTTCCCTTTTCTCCCTTTCTCTATTTTTTTTTTTCTTTTCTAGAATCCATTTTGGGTTCTAAATGTGTGACATCTCCTGGAGTCTCTGGTCCTTCAGATGAACAGCTTGGTAGCCATTGGTCATGACAAAACTTCACAGAATTACAATATTGCTGAGGTTGGAAGGGACTCCTGCTTCCAGCTTGTCTAACCCCCTCTCAAGCAGGGACAACCATATCAGTGTGCCCAGGCCCATGTTCAGGTGGCTTTTAATTATCTCTAAGGTGGGAAACTCCGTGTCTCTGGGCAACCTATGCCAGTGCTCAGATATCCTCACAATAAAATTGTTTATGGTGTTCAGAGGAAACAACCTGTTTGTTCCCATTGCCTCTTGTTCTGGCACTGGGTACCAATTAAAAGGGCCTGGCATCTTCCCTGCAGATATTTATACATGTTGTCAAGATTCCCCTCTGAGCGTCCTCTTCCCCAGCTGAACAGTCCCAGCTCTCTCAGTCTCTCTTCATATGAAAGATTCTCTAACCCTTTAATCATCTAAACTGAACTCTGGTTAGTAGCTCCATATCTCTCTTGTATGGGGGTGCCCAGAACTCTCCATCTGGCTTGCATACACTTGTGCTCCATTATATCCATTCTACTTATAATCATTAACAGAACATTCCCTTGCTTGTTTTTGAATCTGCAGACTTAACAGTAAATCTCTGTAGATTCATTTGGTTATGTGTCCGTTCTCAGATCAAGCCACTGTTCTCTGAAGTGGACCTCTTTGCTCCTAATGGCAATCTTTTTTCTTTTTTTTTTCTCTCCAGGAAGTAGGGTATTCTTGTTTCAGGAAGAACTTTCTAAAGTTACTTCTCACTCAAAAATACATTTTGATTTCTTCAAGGAAAAGTTCCCCCAGTTTTTTTTTTAGCTCTCTCCCCATCCTTGACCTTTACATATCATCTTTTAGTGACTTTCCCTTTATGACCCTTCCTTTCCTCTCTTCTTTGCTAAAGAAGTGTCCTTATACCTCTGTTTTCTTAAGCTTCCAGGCCAGCATAATCATATTCTCCCCAGCATCAATTAGAAATGAGCTCCTTACCACTCCTCTCACAGTTTTTTGAGCTGGAGACACTCTACAGCTGGGATTCATCTTTCCAAATAAGCTTCTCTAATATTGCACTCGTTCCATTCTAACTTAATTTTTCCATTGTTTGCATTGGGTACAAATATAGTATTCAAGGTTCAGCGCTATCTCTTCTCTTTTGTTAACTATACTCTGAAACTAATTTTTTTTTCACTTTTCCTGATCTTTTTTGGCTTTTTGATCCAGTCATTGAAACTGCACTTCTGGCATTTCTCTTCCTGTGATATCTCATGTACTTAATGTAGCCTTGACCTCATCTACTGAAATTTTTCCATAGAAGAATTTGAACTTTCCCGGAATCCAAAGACACAGAATACTGTTTCTTCTCTTCTCTAGTTCTCCTTCCTCAAAGCTTCTGAGTATGACATGAATCTGTTATAACACCCAGATAAACCTCCACATTCACATACGTGCAGGCTAACAGGATGATCCAGGTATTTCCAGGTTCTGGAAGAAAAATGGTATTCAAATTTACTGCTTTACTCCTACTTGTTCTTCATAAATTGGATTTGTTTAGATTTAGATTTCTTCTAAAATTTAGATTAGATTTCTTCTACTATGTCAATTTTTACCTTTGGAATCTTGATTTTGCTCATTTTCTATTTTCAGAGGCTTGAAACTCCTCTAAGTCCTTCACAAAGGCAGCGTCTTCTTATAGACATATTTGTTGTCTTCACCATAACTGAATAAGGGTTGTAATTCTGCCATAAGCAGGCAGAATAAAGTTCTTCTGAAATTTCAGCTTTAGGTTCCAGGAGGACTCTACACCTATGTGACAAAGCCTTGGAGAGGTAGTTCCAAGCTTAACTTCAATCCAAATGAGTGTCTCTTGATACCCTCTGTTCTCAACGAATAAATTCTTCATATAAATAGCCTACATCTTCAAAAATAACTAGTTGTGGTTTTCACAATTCTTCTGCCTTGTATCACTCTCACCATTCCAAGTCTTGACAACCACTCATTTCTCATTTTCCATGATGCCAGTGGCTTACAAAGCCAATTCTAGCTCACCTTTGTCTCTCTGTGCTCATTAATGCGCACAGTAGAGCAAATAGTTAATAAAGTTACCTCTTTGCCTTGTTTGCCTCTTCTCTGGTGTGTCTGATATTTATATATGACTGACTTTTGGAATGAGACCATATAAAATGTACTTAGAAACTGAACAAAAATTCACGTCATTGCATCACATCATATTACCTGCAGTATGCATTCAGTTTGATTAAGCAAATTCAGCTGAGTTCTTTTTGGAAACAGCTTTAATTAACTGAAAATTCAGTACGTGGTCACTTCTACAATTCTGGTTTCTAGTCAGGACAGTAATTTTGCAATAGATATATTTCACTTGTTTTCTTATTTGTGTTTTTTTGTTTGTTTGTTTGTTTGTTTCTTTTTTGGTAGGATTTAGAGGCAGAAACTTAAGTGATAATAAAGAAAAGTAAGTGTAAATATTGCAGATTATATAAGGTCATTCTAATTTGGGAGAAATGACAGAGAAGGTTTTCTTATATCTGAGCCACTTCCCCTATTTCTGCTCATTGTCAGCAGAAAGAACTTGCTTCTATTATGTTAAAAATAAAGTGCCAAAGTTGTATTTTTAGTCAAATGTAAGAGAATGATAACCCTTTAGCCCATGTCCTCACTACAGATGCATTGCCTCCTTATTCTGATGACGTGAATGAGGATCACTGCTTCCTCTATTTTAGACACAGAATGCCCTTGCAAACAAGACACTTTATTTTAGTAGGAATTTCCTGGATAAATACAAGTTGCATCCCTCAGACATGATTCCTGTGCATTATGATTGATGCAAACCTTCCTTTGAATCACTTAACTGAAATGCACATTTCTTTCATAGCTGTGTTATGCCAGAAGCCCAGATGCAAAGGGCAAAAAGCCATGAGAATTATGGTAAGGAAGATAAAATACTATAATATCTAAGAATGCAACTGCAATTTTCTCTGTTGTATGATTCCTTTATAGCAACATCCAATTTGCCAAAAGTTACTTGTTAGTGCCAGTGTAACCAGCTTAATTCCTAATAAATTTATATCTGTTTTAGGAATTAAGAAGTGCAGCAGTGCAGATTTACTGCTGCTTGTTGTTGGTTAGGGCTAGTTAGTACTGATATATATCAGACCAGCAATGTGTCTGCCAGAGTATCTCTGTGCTTGCCCTTACTGATAAGAAAAGAGACAGTTTGCTGCCATTCTCATCACTCTTTCTTTCAGCTGCTATTTTAAGGAACTCTTTTACCCCTTTTAATATTTAAACTCCAATAAGCTCAACAGGCAAAAGAGAAAACTGATGTGTAGGTTCCTTGGGTCAAGAACAAAGAAGTAGGTTACGGAGAAATTTGTTCCTTCCCTAACTTTTTTATGGTAGCTGCAAACATGTACATCTGTGGTTCCTACATATCAATGGCTGGTTGATGAAAATGGTCTTGAGAATGTTAGTCAGAGGATATCTATGAGAGTTTCACATCCCTCTTGCCTCTCCCTTGGCAGGTGATTTTACTTCAGGAGCACATTAGCCTGTTAAGTACCACGAACAGTTACATATCTAAACACTGTAGTACAAGAGCAAGATTTGGCAAACAAGGAGCAATTCCACATTTTTCTTATGAATTAATGTAGGGATAAAGCTGTTTAGCAAACACCTGCACCGCAGTGTTGTTATGTCTGTGCTAACTATTGCTGTGCTAAATGATTTGACCTGGGCGTCCTGGTGGACGACAGATTGGCCATGAGCCAGCAGTGTGCCCTCGTGGCCAAAAAGGCCAATGGCATTCTGGGGTGCATTAAAAAGAGCGTGTCCAGCAGGTCGAGGGAGGTGATCCTCCCCCTCTACTCTGCCCTGGTAAGGCCTCATCTGGAGTACTGTGTCCAGTTCTGGGCTCCCCAGTACAAAAAAGACAGGGATCTCTTGGAAAGAGTCCAGCGGAGGGCCACAAAGATGGTGAAGGGCCTGGAGCATCTCCCCTATGAAGAAAGGCTAAGTAAACTGGGTCTGTTTAGCCTTGAGAAAAGAAGACTGAGAGGGGACCTGATCCAGGTTTATAAATATCTGAGGTGTGGCGGCCATAGTGGTGAGGCCAGTCTCTTTTCAGTGGTACGTGGAGACAGGACGAGGGGAAACGGACATAAGCTGCAGCATAGGAAGTTTCGCACAAATGTGCGTAAGAACTTCTTCACGGTGAGGGTGACGGAGCACTGGAACAGGCTGCCCAGGGAGGTTGTGGAGTCTCCTTCTCTGGAGATATTCAAGTCTCGCCTGGACGCCTACCTGTGCGACCTGGTGTAGGGAACCTGCTTTGGCAGGGGGGTTGGTCTCGATGATCTCTAGAGGTCCCTTCCAACCCCTACAATTCTGTGATTCTGTGATTCTGTGATTCCTGGGTGCTTTATGGGGATAATGTGTGTATTGACTTTTACAGTAAGAAATCTGGACATAACCACCTTGGTTTGTGTGTGAAGAAAGAGCACTTAGATGCCTATAAGTAAGCTGGGTCATGCCAGGTTCCCAGGATAATCGTATTTATTGATGCAGGTACGAACTGCATATTCCAGGGAAGCCTCAAAGACAGGGTTATGGTTGAAATTGGAGTTGTTTTCTGTCTAGGGAGGAATGTCATGCAGCTGTGAGCCACTCATCTCAAATATAAGCAGGTGGAGCTTTCACAGTGAGGTCTGGATCAGCTTATAACACAGGCAACATATAGACGAGCAGCTGAAAGAAAAGGGTCATCTGGCAAAAAACGGGAGTTTCAGACTCAACTGAGGAGAATGACAGCTGTAGAATAGGAAAGAGGAAAAGTATCCATTTTTAGATCTAGATGCAGAACCATCTAAATAAGTTAATGGGTCACTGCAGGCTGGCTGTAGAATATCTGTGCATTTCAGTGTTATGTTTCAAAGTATTATGATGCAAATGAGGCCTTCAGCAATGACTAGGCAACTGTGGACAGATTCTGGCTAAACAATGCTCTGTTTTTCCTGATTTCCTTGCTTCTCTACAAAATGTATGCTAGAGGCTGTACTACACATGAGAATAATTTCAGAGCTAGACATCTGTAAAGGGTTCTGAACCTGAAGTAGCTTCTATTTCTGTGCTTGAATGAAACCAGGTGATTAATTGCATCTGCAGATTAGGCATAAAACTGATCAGGACATTTGTCTTCTGGATTATCTACTACTCTCTTCCTGTTGAGTCTATTGAGAGCACAGCCACTAGCTGAGAATTAATTGTCAAGATTTTAGATATTTCAAACTTGGTGAGATGAACACCGGCGTCTGAGCGTTAGTTCAGGAAGAATGTTTAGGATAGGATACATAAGTTAAAAAGATAATAAGGTTTTTTTCCAACACTTGCTGGCTGAACTTCTTGAGATTCCTCATTTTTCCACAGTTTATCACATAAATTTTTTACTCAATTAAAAGTAAACTATGTGAGAGAGACTCTTTTGTCATTAAAGCTCTGCTCAATATTAGTGTGCCTTGACACAATAATTAGCCGTGTATAACTTCAGTCATCACTAGTAAATTAGGATTATTTTTTCTAGAAAACAGCTTATTGCCTGTTCCTTACAATTTCCATTTCTAAACTGGCTGTCAGAGTGTAACACATATTTTGATTCAAATGGGTTAATATTCATGGTCAAGAGGAAACATTTCCTTTATCTCTATTTTTGGTGGTAGAAACTAGCTAAAAGCTCAGACCAAAACAAACTTTTTATTGGCACTGAGTCAAATAATTTTTATTCAGTCCTATTCTTCTGAAAATCCGTAATGTCTCTCCAATTGGGCTTCTGGAGGGACAGGATAACATAATAAATATATTTGATTAATTCAATTATCTTAGTTTAAAATATTGATAACAAAAGCAACAAATCAGCAGCAATTATATTTTCTGGACAAAATATTTAATATATTATATAATATAAATAATTATAATATATAATATAAATAATAGTTTAATAAATATGTAACAAGTAAAGGAGATAGGATATTCTACATTCTAGAAAAAAAAAATTGTGTGTGTGTGTATTTGAAAAGGCAGTGTGCTCTGATAAATTGTATTGAATTATCATGATAATCAAAATGTTTCAGAAGGTCTGAAAATGTAGAAATGATTACTGTACAAAAAGTAAATTGAATGGATTTGATGACCTGAACTATCTTTATTGGGATTTCACACATTACACTGAAAATAGATATTGACTGGAGAATCTTAAATTGTCATGCAGACCATGCAGGTAGTTTGAAAAATATATAGTGAAAGTCATTTGAATTTAGAATTTGTTTTCCTAGAACTCCTAGATTCAGTAGGAAATAACAAAATCTGCAGAGATAGTTTTGGGAAATCAGCATCTGCTGAGTAAGAATCTGCAGGACCTCCCTGTCTTAATGACAACAAAGGAAACTTGCAGCAATAATGCTCTTAATTTAGATATCTCTTTAATCATACATCTATTGGAAAACTAGATAGTATGAGAACAGTATGTTTTGATGTCATCAGTTCAATTTAACAGCATAATGGCAAGAAGGAGGGAAAGAAATTGGAAAGGAAATTATGGAATTGATATTTTTGCAAAACTTGAGACATAATCGCTTTGACAGGCCAAAAACTTAATAATGACATTATCATTATCACAGTACAGAATGGTTATTTTCTAGTAAAATTACTATGGGAAATCTTTCACTTTCCCACAACATTTCTGCTATCACTTTAATAGTTTTTTTTTTAATTTCTGGTTTATTGAAGCTCTCTCCCTCTGCGTCCCTTTCACAAAAGAAAAAAAAAAAAAGAAGAAATAAAAAGAATAAAATAAAAATATTTATTTCAACTATACATTCGCGCTTGTGTATGACCCCAGATATGATAACCTTAGGCATATGTTGTATATTTTCATCTCAAGCAACTGATTTTCAAAGCACAATGACAGGAATTCAAGTTAGTAAGTAACAGGGCCTTTATTTCCCCAGAGATAGAAGTGTGGAAGTCAAGGGAAATACAATGACGCTGTTAATGTTGTATTTATAACTGTTAGTAGTCCCACCCTCAGCTTCATTGTCTGAAGTGCTACTGTTATTTTCATAAAAAGCACAGCAGGCATTTTCTATTTTATACAAATGATTTATTTCTATATATGAGGAAAAAACATTTGTATTGGCTGTTTGTGATCTACTGAGTCAATCTTGTCACAATGTTTTGTGCTTTAAAGCTCTAGTAAGCTAGTTAATAATTGGACAGCCTTTTGAAGACTTAAGATTCCAAGCATTAGTTTTCATCTCACAAAAGATAATCTAATTTCAACCATTACTTCTGTGCTGTCAAATATCCTTGTTAAAGGTGGAAAAACTGATGCAAAGGTGTTAGTGACTTCAACAAAGCCAGATTGGTGTTGGCTATTGATACAACAAATGAGCTCCTAATTCCTAACATGATTCTAGGCATTTGAATTTGAATCATAAGTTCTTTTTCTTTCTGTGGATTTTTTTCCCTTTTCAATTTTTTTACTCTTTTCTTGTTCTTCTCTCTTAATTTCTTCTGTTATTTCTTTTGCTGTGTGTAAGTATAACATAAAAAGGATATGCAGTTGCCTTTTCTAAGTATCTTTTCTAAGTATAATTTCCTACTTCAGCATCCTACTTCAGCATAACTGATAATTTTTCATTATAATTCCTAGTACTTTTTAAAAATAATTAATGTTATTAAAAAAAAAAAAAAGGTGAGAGAGATTATAGGAAATTCAGTTTCTCCCATCATTGAAATGAATTGAACTAAAACCCTTTCCAAAATCAAACCTATCAAATAGGGTTAACTTTATTTTAAAATGGTTACAGGGCGTTATTTACTGTTGGATTATTTATGTGTCTGTCAGTATATTCTAAGGAATTTTAATATATTTTTGGCCCAGTCAAAGATAGAAATCTTTTGAGAGAAGCTTAACATAAGATTGTCATGAAACATGGCTTGATTAAGTTCAAAAGACTTTTAAATAATCATTTGGACATTTATTGGTTTGTCCAAGCTTACTGGAGTTCACCCATGATTTTCTGTGTGAAAACACTTCATTAAGTACTTAAGTAGTTCCCAAATCTGAAATGAATGCAACTTGACAGAAGCATCACAAATTTTTGTTAGTGGTTTTAAATATCCAACCAAAGTAAGCGTATTCATAGCAAATTACAAGATTTAGCTGATGATTAACTAAAGTGTGATTTGGGAATGTAACTCAAAAAGGTGTTTTACAGATCATGCATCGTATTTCCTTCATGAGATCACTCAAAATAAAGGAAATCTTCTTGTTCCATCTCAGAAGACTCCTGTGAACTCCAGTAAGATAAACTCTTGCCAGGATTATAAAACACAGTTGGCCCCTGAGCTGATGTGTGAATGTAGGCTTGGAAGGTTTCTTTGAATCCTATCAGAAGAAAAATACTTAACAAATAATCAGGAAGCTGAAAAAAGTGTGTAATGTATTTTAAATTACGGAGTTAGGGACATCACCACAAATAACCAGACAAATGCAAGAAGATTCATTCTGAATTCCTTTTTAAATGAAAGAGCTTCTAGAGAGCTGTGGACTGAAAAGGGAATTATACTCACTGGGTGAAAACGTCTTTGGACTTCTCACCTGAAACATTAATCAGCCTAGAAAGAAAGAGAATTTGGCTGTACCAGAATGAAGTTATTAAAGAGGGAATGTGAAACAGCTTCTACATCCTACATGAACAGGTAACTCTCACTGATACAGAGACTTTGGGTAACTGATTGCTAAAGTAGAAATATATTATAAAGTTAGAAGGTGTTTCATGTTTGTTGTGGTTCATTTTGGATTATCATGTAGGAGTTCCAGTGACCTGTGTTCTGCTCTCTTCCCACATTCTCAGTAGTCAGAGTTAGTAAAAGATAATGACTGAAGTTTAGAGGGCTTGTGGAAAAATATGTGGTGGATATGATAAGTTGAAAAGCTAGGTAAGATGTAGGTGCTCTTTCATACTAAATATTTGGAACTTACCTACATTCTCTATTCTGTCCCAGCTTCTTTCTTACAGTTAACCAGTTACTTATCATCCTTCCTGTGAAAGTCTTAATCTATGAGGCTTCATTTGTTGGCATCAAAGATCACAAATCACTGGCTGAGATAGGAGGGGACCTCTGGAGGCTGTCTGGTCCAAACCGCTTCTCAAGCAAGGCCACCTGGAGAGGGTTGCCCAAGATGATGCCTAGATGTCTTTTAAGTATCTAAAGGCTGGGAGATTCCACAACATCTCTGGGAGACCTGTGCCAGTGGCCAGTTACTTTCACAGCAAATAAGTGTTTTGTAATGTTGAGATGGAACAGAGATGAGGAGAGTAGTCTGGATTTCTCCTCTAAGGAAAGGAGGGGAGAACAGTTGAAAGGGACCTACGAAGATCATCAAGTCCATCTACCTGACCACTTCAAGGCTAAACAAAAATTAAAGTGTATTATTGAGGGCATTATCCAAATGCTTATTGAATATTAACAGGCTTGGGGAATCAACCACTTCACCAGGAAGCCTGTTCCAGTATTTAGGACCCTTACTTTAAACACATTTTTCTTAATATCTAGTCTGAATATCTATCATCTGGTACAGCTTTGTCGCAATTCTGCATATGTTATCATTAGTTACACACAGTTGTGTAGCTTTTCTGTGCTCTGACATTAATATTTCAGTAAAAGGCTACAGAGATAGAAGAAAATCAAAGTCTATTTATGTTAATTCATCAGTATGAACAGACTGTCTGAATGAGAATTAGTATTAGTCTCAAATTATGGCTGTGTGGACAGAATTGAATAGATGGATATTATACTGGTCCTGATAAAATATATTTGTGTCATTGATACAGAGATAAGACTTTAATAGATACTTTTCAGTGCATAGTTCAGGGTTTGTTCATCAGTAATAAATTTTCTGTCTGAGGAAGTCATACAGTAACAAATGCTAAGTTTAGAGCATCTGAAAGATTTTTTCTATGCCTGCTGAGATCACTCTGCTTCCTACCTAATAAACTCGTGAAAACATTTTCTATCACCAGCAATAATGCCAACATCTTTTTTTTAGTGTTAAAAGCATGTTAGAAGTGATCCATACACCTGTGAATGTGAAGCCTAAGTACGTCTAGACTTGATAATCCTTTTTATTATTTATGATTATTTAATTATGTTAATTTGCAATCAAAAAACTGATCTAAAGGCTTCTGATAATTCATTTAATACATAAAACACTGTCAACATGTTTTGAATTCTGAACATCTGTACATACCTGATTCTATTGTGCCTTCTTTATATTTTTTTTCCCTTTGACTATTGCTGAAATGCAGAAAATGGCAAAATAATTAAAAGCTCCAAATAATTAGATATTAATAATTTTTGAAGCAAGAAGGAGTTATTAAAATACATTAAAAAGCTGGTCATACTATATGCTCAGTTCTTTATCTCTCAGAAGTGATTTGAGACATCTAGGATTTCATACAACTTTTCTTTCCTCATGAAGATTAGTTCATTTGCGGTCCTTGAGAGTTTGTTCTTCTCTCTCCCCAGTAATATAGGAGATAAATTGCTGCCTTGATCTTCCCATTGCAAATCCTAAGCAGTTTTTTTGTTCCAGATGCTTAATGTATTCAATACCCTTAGAAGTCTCGTAAGATTTTTGATCTGTAATAGTACTGCACAGGTGGACTTGATCTTCAGATATACTTGTCACACTTTTCCTTATCCAGTAAAACAATTAAACACGTGCTGCAGTGGATTCCTGTATGACCCTTCCTTGATTGAAGACGGTGTGTCATAATCTAACTCTCTTAAAGACACTGAAGTCCTGCTTGTAAGTAAAAGCAGTTAGGTATGCTTAGGAAAGTGAATTTTATTAGAAAACTAAAATCCTTAGTAGAAATGTGCTATGTTAGATTAAATTTTCATTAGAAAATATTTCACAAACGTAGGATAGAACCACTTTGGGCATGTGTTTTGGCATTTAGCACATGTGATTCTGTTTTGTCTGAGATATACAAGGCTGATTCATCTGCAGTTATCTCACTCTTTTGAAATTACAATTTTGGAAAAAACTCCTGACTTTGAGAGCACAGGTTAGATGTAAACAACCAGGGAAGCCAAGGAGAAAAACTGGTATGATTTCAGTAGGAGCTAGATCAAATCTCAGGAATTAGGTAGGTACTGAGAGTTTAAATTTAAATTATATATACATACAAATTAGTACACTCAGGTATCACATAATTTGAAGTACTTAAATGTCCCAGAAAATTCCCTCTTTGACTTCCATGTTTCCAACTATACCCAGCATTATTCTGCTTTTTACAAGGCTGAGCATCTGACCTAACAGAGTTGGAGTCCTGAATCTGAAATTCATTTGCCTGTCTGCCCTGATAAAGTTGATACAACCAATATACTCTGGACAAGTGTAACATATGCTAAGAAGTTTTGCTTTCATTTTTTTAGAAGGACAGCCAGTGACTTTATGATGGTATATTTTATGCAACAATTAAGAATGTTTTGGCATCAGCTACAAGGACTTTTGCTGTATTTAATTTTTTCTTGGCTTTGAGTAAGCTATGAACAGTAACAGGAAATACGGTCTCCTCTCCTGAATATGCTCTGACCATTTAGCTTGTAAGGATCATCATGCTCATAGGGATATTTTCCCTTTCTGGCCTAAAGATCAGGCTGCAGTCAGTGGAAGAGTTTTTATACATAGAAGTCTAGATAACAGAAGGAAATATTTCAGTTCGAAAAAGCAGTATTTTAATGCACAGGGAGCTAATGGCACAGTGAAGTGTCTCAATTAACTCATTCTCTGGCTTGTTGAATATATTAGGAGTCATTTTAGTAAGGACCAAAGGACAAAATTGACTAGCCAATTCCAAAATGTATTTCCCCTAAAGCTGAATTTGAACTCCCTATCCAAAGCTGCCAAATAGTGTCTTCTTTGTAATAATCAAAATTATAATACTTTGATAAGAAATACCATACTTCTGTTTTTAATAGGTCTTTGAAATCTTCTGGAATCTAATAATGAATATTGGATATGATAGAAAATAGTTTAGACTGTCAGCTTACAGTGAGTATTCTTTTTAAAATGTTAACTAACTACAGAGGTAATTATTTCAAAATAGTCAAGAAACATTTTGTACCTGTACCTGTACCTGTACCATTTTGTTTTTGTTTTGTTTTCTTCTCTTTTGTTTCATTTCAAATTGCTTCACAGATTGCCAGATTTTGCTTCAGAGTGCACTATAGTTATTATTGCTATTATTCTTCTTCCAAGTAGGCCTCAAAACACCAGAGAAAACAAAGCTGAAACTGAGTGGCTTTTCTTCTGGGGCATGATGCAACTTTACAGTCTTGTCAGTTTAAAAGTGCTCTCTCTGAAAGCATCTACAAATATGTTTTTGGATACCTTTTCTGTATGAAAGGAGATAAGATGTGGAGAGAAAGTGATCATTAGAAAGAAAAAGAGCGAGAGAGTGTGAGAGATGTTAAAAACCTAAGGGAGTGATTGAATACCATATAGAATTTTATATGAGACATTTGGGATGTGAAAGTCTAAAGAGAAACATTTCAAAGCTCAACAATGTAAAGGAAGGTTTAGGTGAGAACAACTCCTGCAGATACTGGATTATAAGTATATATTTCAAATACATACTGAATTAATTAACTTTAAAATGGAGTGTTTCTACCTAACTTCTGTTCTGAGCTGTATATGCCAAAGAAGTAATTGTGCAGCTCCTGAGAATGGTCCAAAGAAGGGCCACCAGGATGCTTAGGGGAACCAGTGCATTTGCCCTTTGAAAAGACCAAGGGATGGGAGATAGTTCAGCCTGGAGAGGAGATGGATCACATTGTTTGGCTTTGTGAAATCAGGCCGTTAATATATACCAACCTCTACATCACTATTTTATCCTAGGAAGCCATGTGCCACTAAGTTACAGCACTGTGGAATATCTATGAAATAGATCACCAATGGAATAAGAGCAGAAGAATATACACTAAAGAAATCTCTCTCTCTCTCTTTTTTGTTTTTTTTTTAAACAAACATGGTTCTCTATAGGACCTCCAGTTATAGGCTTTATTTCCCTAACTACCTTAAACGGTTGCCTGTATTTGAAGTCCTGCTAGGCTGGACAATTAAGTCACAAATGTGGAAAGTGGGTCTCCATATAAATACTTTCTCTCCCGTCCTAGATTACTTGGATTGCTGTCTATCAATAAACCAAATGTATTTGTATTGAATTTTCCTTTTTTTTTTTTTTAGCATGTAGATAATTTGATCCATGTACTTATTTAAGGCAACTGAAGTTGTTATACATGATTTTGAGAAAAACAGTCAGACTTCTTTTTCCTGTCACATTAAGCAAAATAATATTGAAGTCCCATAATTTCCAAAGATATGAAGTCGTTCTCTGACCACAGGAGCATTCAGATCATCCTAATGTTTCATTAGTTTTTGATGTAATCTCATAGTTTTCTTTGGGTCAGTGACATGTGAAAGAAATATTTTTTTTTTTTTTGTATCAGCAACATCCTTGTCAAATGTATTGTCACTTCATTTAGTCAGGCTATGGAACCACCATGGTAATTTTGGAATGTAGTGTTAACGAGACCTTTATAGGCTTCTATGTCTTGCTAAAGAAAACTTTGTCTCTCCAGGCTTACTAGCCACTGTCTTTGCATCTTCTATGCATGTTTTTTAACCTAGTACAGATCTGACTTTTAACTTAGACCCAGCAGTGCAGTTTTATCTTCCTAACTGTCACTCATACTTCTGGTTTTCTCTTGATAAAACAACAGTACGATGTAGATGTAGTGCAGTACAAATGGAATGAAGATAGGAAGAAACTTTCTCCACTACAATTATAGTTTTATTAATGTTTCTGAACGTTTTAATAAAACAAATAAATGAGTTAAATTGTTGAATGCTGCTGCACCTCTTTCACAAAGAATATACTTGTACATACTACTCTAGTAAATTCTATTTAATTCGTCAACAGGGCTGGAATTAAATTGCCTTTTCCTGAAGAGAGCCATGCAACCAGTGCTTCCAGAGAACTGAGCTATCTGCATACTAGAAAGCCACTGAATATAGTGTAACACTCTTCCCTGGAATGTCATTACTTGGCATGGCTTGAAAATACCACTTGAAAAAGAAAAAAAGGAAGTGTGATTTAGTGCCAGATTCACTGACACATTCCAGTTGCTTTGTGCTTGTCTGGTGATAGAAAACAGCAGTAAACTAACAAGCTAAAGTGGATTTATGATTGCTTTGCACATCTGAGATGGCATGGGGCTATTAGAGCATACCAGAGGGAGTGTTCTCTTCTTTAATGATGAACTGGAGATAAAGAGTGAGGGTGTTTGCTTGCAATAGAATTCCTGGTGATATGAAACAAATTCCAGCTTAGTGTATATTCTACTATTGCTTAAATTGTGTTCCTCTGCACATTATGCACTGATGTTAAGAGTGCAGAAATGATTCAAAATGACAATCAGGTAGAATAGCAATCTACAGATATAAGAAATATTTGAAAGCTTTTTTAAGCAAAGATCCTGTGTATAGCATATGGTAAACTGCACACTGGGGTTCACATCATTTCCTGCTCACATAACTTTAACAGATCCAGCCTAAATGAAAGTCCACTGCTATCAAAAAAGAATGTCATCAATGTCATGCAGAGCAGATACATTTGAGTATGTCTGTCTGACATGGGACATAAAAGGTTTCACTGAAGTACAGCACTGCAAATTGCACAGTGGAGGGCCATTGTCATCTCAGTTGCAGAATGCCTCAGATGTTCAATTGGCCCTGACACAATGATAAGTGTGCACAAATATTTCACCAAATACCAATTATTTAGAAAATGAAATGCTTGTATGTTTTGTCAGGCAAGACTTTCTCATGGCTAGCCTCAGTGCTGTCAAAGTTCCCCCATTACAGTTTTTCTTCACAGCATATGGAGAACTTGTGACAATATCACTGCAGACTGAGAGTTATAGATTCATATATTGAGTTTCATACTCTGAAGTATGTCTTTTGTCTGACACCTGCACAGTTTCTCCTAGAAAACAGCTGAGGACATTGGCTCTTGCAGATATGCCAAGCTATTCTTACTGTTTTCATGAAGTGAATCTTCAAGCTGAGAATGTGTTAGGCTGCAATGTTTTCCAAAGGAACCACAGAAACAAGAACAAAGTCATTCTGTTAAGGACCAAGCTGAAGTTGTAGCGTGTGGGCATGATTAGCACTTGCCTACTCAGGAAATATGTGAGAAAGATATCAGCTGCATGATAATTGTAGTTGAGACAAGAATACAGGCTCATCTGTATTCATTTGAGTCGCTCAGCTCCTCCTATGCCTGTATGCTGTCATAAACAGAGATATATTTCTGATGCTGGTACTGGTCAGATTATTATTGACTGGATGGCATACCTAGCTCTTTCCCCTGATCTTGTTTGAGTGAGAGATATTTACATGGACTGATGTCTCCAGATGAAATCCAGGTTCATTTATTGTATTTGTTTGGTGGCCATCTCCATTAGTAACTAAAATCAAACTAACTTCAAATCCGAAGACTCTAGTGTGAGCATATTTGTCCTTAATGAGGCCTCAGTTATTAGACTGCAAATTTTCTGGCATTTTACAAGAAAATCTGATTCAACATTTAAATAGTTAATTGTCTGATTGCTTCTTGAAAACTGAGTAAACTTAAAGTTCATTTGAAAAGCATTATTTAATCAACAGTTCTTGGAGGCAAAAATAAATACCTCAAATCTCCTATAAAAACATGGATAGAAATATCTCCAAGCCAATTCATTGTGAAACAGCTGAATGGTATGATGTACATAAACATCTACAGCATTTTTTGCCTGTTTTCCAAGACCTTCTCTGTCTTGTTAGAATGTTCAGAGTGATATATCATTAATCTAAATGAAAATGGATTGCTGTTACTGATCATAAAATTTAATTATAGTAGAACTTTAATCCGAGATAAACTTGAATGTCTCTGATGGGAAAATAAGTGACCACCAAAGCAGACTGGCCACCCAAGCCAGCACTGATGTATTTCAGATATTTTGTTGAAAGCCAGATGTAATGAAATATATTATTAATTCTCTTGTCCAGATAAGCTTGTTGTGAAAAACATTTTCAGACTCAGATATTCAACAGATATTCTGCACGTTTTCCAAAAACTCTGTCTATTGTGGGCTCTTTTGTCAGCTTCCTCCCTTTTTTTCTCTTGTAAACACGTCTTTCTAGTTTCCATCGTTCTTCTTTTTCTTGTTCACTGAATTGCCACCACATCAAGTTCATACTTCGCTCACTATTCGTAGAGGGCTACTGGATACAAAAGAGTACTTAAGTTTATTTTGTTGGCCCATAGTATAATTCTGCCCATAAGAGTGGCATATAGCTTTTGATGAGAAGTGTGTTCTATTACTTTCATATAGGCTGGTTTAGCAATAGGAATCAGTATATTAGTTTAAGGACAAATGTATTGCATATGTGTGTCTTAACTGCCTAAACGTATAACTGTAACTCTGAGTGCATGTGTGCTTGATTTGTCAAGTTGCCCAGTACATATCGTAAGAAATAAAGGAATACTGCTTTCTAACGCCACATTGGAGTTAGTTTTCTTCCCAGATTTCAGACGACAATTTGGAGATTTTGTAATTTATATATATTAAATCTTAGTAAGCTACAAACAAAACATTGCACAGCTATGACTACTTCAAATTTGCTTCTGCTTCTTAGAAGTTATGTATTTCCTTTTTCCCATTAAGCATAGATGTTTCATTTGTAGTAGAAAAGTAGAGGATAAATTGATGTCTGGATCATTAGAGGAAGAGCATTAGATGAATGACTTAGATTAAAATGGGGTGTGAAAGTGGTTAATTTTGCTTGTGAAAAATTTGCTGGAGCTGGTTTGATGTTCAAAGGAAGTGCAAATATAATGCGCAATTCTGACTCATTTACCTGGAAGAGCCATTGTTTAACATTCAAATTTGGGCCTGACATAATATTTTTAATCTGAAGTGAATACTATTGATTATTTAATTGGTATTGTTCATGTGTAATAGGATTTCTGACAACAGTAAGGGCTTCTAGGAGGAAGTCCAGATCTTGTTTCAAGGCAGCAGATTCTTGCATATTTGTGAAAATGCTGCATTTTGATTGACAAGCCAACCATCTTTTACTAGATAAAAATAACTTTACCATGATGTGATGGATATTGATTGTCTAAAAATTGTAAATCATGATCTGTGAGACTGTTTAGAAATCACGAGAGTAAAGCAAAATATTTATTGTAATTCTACATTTCGTATATCTGTTTTATTCTGAGTTTTGAGTATAATTAAAATTCTGCAGTTTTCTAACTCTGTGTTTGGCTAGAAAGGGACTTCCCAGGGAATATCACTACAAGATCTTCTGCAATGTCATGTCCAAATGGACAAGATTTCTGGAATGACAATATACCTATTGCATTCTGTCTAGTATAATGCACCTTGTTTCTCCCTTCTCCCAGTGATATATTTCATGCAGTCACTGATTTGAAGCAAATGTGCTCATGGATTTAAGGGATAGTTTTGCAGATTATACTCTTATAATGTGAGTAAATTAGGGGAGAAGAGTAGAGGAGGCACACACATCTTGGAAAAGGAAAAGTAGACTCCACGACCACTTCTCCCCTTATCTCACCTCTTGCAGTAAGGCATGGTCATGGTACTGCCCCTCGGTCACTCCGTATGTCCCAGACCACAGATATAAAGCAGTTTACCCAAACTTTCATTATGTAAACTACATCATGCTGGGAATCTTTTTGTTTCTCTGAACCTCCCAGTGCTTAGCCTGGGGCAAAGCAAGTCACACCACACAGTGCTGTGCTTAATCACACAATTGAGACCGTGGAGGAAGAGAACACAGGAAACCTTTATTTTTCTACAGAACTGATACAGTACAGGCAGAGTCTGCACAATAATGCTTCACTTACTGCCTTTGTCCTATTATTTACCTCGTTGCGACCTTGCAGAACCAGAGGTCACGTAGCTGCATGGTAGCTCTGAGTTCTGAAGCAACTGTAAGAGACTGCTAATTATTCATTGTTTTCCCACAGTTTATCATGGTCCCAGAATATGAATCTCAGCAGTGTTCTAAGAGAGGGAGAGATTGTCTAGGGGAACTGCCTCACTTGTATTCAGACAGACCATCTCTCTTCTCATCTGTAACTACATTGCATTCCTGTAGCAACCATTGTGGGAGTATTCAGTGTATTTCTTATCATCTTGTAATGCAATTTAGATATTGAAAAGGGCAAGGACGAGCCAGCAAGCTATATCTGGATAGCTTTAGATGGACTATCAGAAAGCAGGACCTCCCTTGTGTTGCCTTTCCTTTACAGTATATAGAACTACTGCTATAAATACTTATTTCAGCAAGTTTCTCATTTCATGCAAAAAGATAATAAAATAAGAGAATCATTCCTGATTCCTGTGGTAA
The DNA here is from genome assembly GCF_905368555.1 of Meleagris gallopavo. NCBI lineage: Eukaryota > Metazoa > Chordata > Aves > Galliformes > Phasianidae > Meleagris > Meleagris gallopavo. Next base: position 151,514,157 of record NC_139404.1, on the reverse strand, counting down.
GGCACAAAGGAAAGACACAGAGCTGATAAGAAAGAATCTTCCAGGGCAGACTGCCACCATGTAAAATGACTGCAGAATTTGTGTTTACCTCAGTGTTACCTTCAGAACTGAATGATGAGTGATAATCAGAGGATGGTCACAATACCTGTGGGATGTGCTATTTCAGAACAATTATACTACATATATTTCTCTGAAAAGTGCATCTCAGAAAAGTTTAGTAAACCTTTTTTTTTTCTTCCCCCCCCCTCCCCCGGAAAAACTTCTATAGGAATGCAATAGGAACAGTAACTGCCCTCTTTTCTCTTTTGTGGGTTTTCTGAAGTAGATGATTAAGTCAGGCTGACTATGACATTATCTACATGTTTCAGTGTTATTCCAAACTGTTCTTACTAAACATTATCTGTGGATGACATACATGGTGCATTTATCAGCTATCTGCATTTGTTCTGGCTATTCCTCAAACGGCATCTGATGAGTCAGAACACTTCTGCTGGTAGGCCCTTCAACTGCTAGGGTACACACTTTTGCTGCGGGTAAAAAGGCACAGAACACTAGACATATTTTGTTTTGTTATTATGCAACTTGTTTTACATTCATAACCTCTCCATTTTGATTCCTTCTTCACAGTAGACCTTCTCTATTCTTCTAAGAATGCTTATTCTCACATGGAAGCACTATAGTTGGCTTCTTCCATGTCATATCTTCTCTTATACTCCCCAGGAATCTCTCAATCTAGGAATGCTCAAGCCTAAAAGTCACTCATACAGTCACACTCCAAGAGGTATACCACACACTCTCAATTTCCTGCTACCAAAGGTCATCGTGCTGGGCTGCAATTTGGGTGCTTCAAACACAAAATGGCAAAAGATATCAATTGCCTGGACCTTCTGAATGTGGACTCTGTAATATACAATATATTTTTTTCTTGCTTTTCATAGACACTGACTTCACACTGAGAGCTGCAGTCAGAAGCTATGACCCCATGCCACTGAAGGACACAGACCCTAAGTTACTCTGTTCATTATATTCATAATAATGTATGTCATTTTCCAGATTGACAGAAAAATATTTGGTGCTCTACTTGGCTGAGCACTGGATTTCGCTAGAATATTTAATGAAGCTCCAATGATTTAAACTTACATAGGTCTTGAAATCACCTTGCAAGAATTTTCATCAGGCTCCATTTATTTGGACTCTCACATAAGTTCTGGGTATCTAATCTGACAGCCTCGGTTGGAAGGTAATACTCGTGGGAATGTATGTTGCTTAGATCAGTGTCCTGCTCTTTTTAAATACACTGAATGTGATTAATCTCTCAGTGATATAAATATATCATTAATGTAAATACACTGCTTTCACTAGTCCTTTTATGAACGCATTCTGGCACAAGTGAGTGCAAAATCTGACCTTCTGATGATTAATTATGTGGTATTTAATTTTTAAATGTCTAGCTTGTAAAAGTGAGAAAAAAAGATGACTTACAGTTAAGCTATATTTCAGCTTAAAAATGATTCCAAATTTAAATTCTCTTGGTTAAAGACATGAATCTTAAATAATTTATTTTTATTAGGAAGAGGTTTAGATTGTGTTACATCATGTGTATACAACAGTATAAAAATTGTGTGGACCAGTTATTTATTTTCAATAGAACAAATGTCTGTTTGTCTCTCAGACATGTAAGCATTTGTCTTGTTTTCAGAGTAGAAATGTAAGATCAAATCTGTGATCTTCCAATGTATCAATACCCACACTTCAGAATATTAAACTGATCTGTTCAGTTTGCAGTTCATCACTTGGTTTGTTTTAAGTTGTATAGTTTAATGAACACATTAGATAGTACAAATGAGAGGGAAAAATTATCATAGAATCATAGAATGGCCTGAGTTGAAAAGGACCACAGTGATTATCTAGTTTCAACCTCCGTGCTATGTGCAGGGTTACCAGCCACTAGACCAGGCTTCCTAGAGTCACATCCAGCCTGGCCTTGAATGCCTCCAGGGATGGGGTATCCACAACCTCCTTGGGCAACCTGTTCCAGTGCGTCACCACCCTCTGAGTGAAAAACTTCCTCCTAATATTTAACCTAAACTTCCCCTGTCTCAGTTTATAAGCAATCCCCCTTGTCCTAATACTATCAATCCAACAGTAAACAGTCATCTCCCCTTCTGTACAGGGGGCTCCAGGCCTGGACGCAGTACTCCAGATGGGGCCTCACAAGAACTGAGTAGAGGGGGACAATCACTTCCCTCTCCCTGCTGGCCACCCCTTTTTTAATGTGGCCCAGGACACAGTTGGCCTTCTGTGCTACAAGCGCAGACTGCTGGCTCATGTCCAGCTTCTCATCCACCAGGACCCCCAAGTTCTTCTCCACAGGGCTGCTCTTTAGAACTTTCCCCAGTCTGTATAACTACCTGAGATTGCCCCGACCCAAGTACAACACCTTGCACTTGGCCTTGTTGAACCTCATTAGATTCTCACGGGCCCACTTCTCCAGCCTGTCCAGGTTCCTCTGGATGGTTTCACTTCCCTCCAATGTATCAAATTACTCACGGTATGAAAGAAATCGTAAAAATTTTTACAAAATTCGTACTTTTTATAGAAGGTATTGAATTCAACAACAGCTCATGGATTTTCTTGCTCATATTGCAGCATTTAAAGCTGTTTTTTTCAGCAGTATTGACCATGATTATGAAGTAGAGTTGGTGAAGGTCATATGAAGGTCACTGTAGAGGGCCATTTATATATATGACTCATGTTTAAAAGTTTAGATGCAAGATGGAATTACAGGAACACTAGGGATGTCCTCTAGCATCATGGTGGCTGATATAAAGTTTGAGTTTCATGTTATATAGCATTGTAATGCTGCTATATACAGTATTACATCAAATATTTGGAATGACTCTAACCAGAGACATTAACTGATTTAATTTCAACTCCAGATTCAGTCACACAAATTTATGTGTCCATTTTATAAATACCAATATGGAATGCAAGATCCCCCTGCAGTCAAAAAAGCCCATTACAAGACAGCATTGAGCTATTCAGCTCAACTAACATAGAGAGATGAACCTTGTTGCATGCTGATAGGTGACCAGGGTCATTTTAAGCTCAGTGAGCTGCAACTTCAGAAGAGCACAAGATGTGCTCTCATACCTTCCTCAACTCATGAAGGTTTCTCAAATATCCCATGGAATCTCAAATATCACACCTATTTTTAGCAAAATGAATCTTACCCCAGGATGTCTACTCCAATAGCGTTTCAGACTACATTTGCAGTTGCTTAAATATGTATCTTCTGCGCCATTTCAGACTCTCTACAGTCTTACATGTAGAATACAGTCACTTTTGTGGAAAATTTCCAGTCTTGCATTGGTCTTGAATCACGTCCATCAGATATGTACAGAAATTTTAACATTCTAGGAGTGTCTAACGCCACTTGATACTTACCTTCAGGGAAGTGAATTGTAACTGTGCATTGACCAAGGCTTGACTCCACTGTCTAGGTTATTTTGCTTGGCTTTTTACTATTAGAAAACTCAGCTGTTGTGTAGGTCCTGTCTCATATTTGTCAGCACTATATGGGGTCTCAGGTACCCTTTGATATTACAGAGGACACCACACATCTATATTTAGGTGACTGAATACAGTGCTGTGTCTATAATGTGAGATCAAATAAATACACAGTTCATAGATACATTGTAATGAACACCTGAATTTAAGTGCTTTAATTGGAAATTAAATCCTATTCAGAGGAATATTCATATCACTCGTACAATGCTGAGAACTGGAGAAATAGTCTTATTCCAACCTACAGCACTGATTATGCCTCCTGTGAATGTCTCTTCCCATAGAGATAAAGTGATTTTGAAAAAGAATTCTTCTATTATATATAGTATTTGTGTCACTAGCAAGAGGTAATGATATTGTTAAGAACATCCTATCACCTTCCTGATGTAATCTGGTGGAACAGAACAAGTGATTAATTATTAAAATCCTTAAATGTCTCATTTCCTTGCTTCTCAATGACTCCTCTCAGTATACATTATTTCCTGCATTCTGCATTATAGGTTTTTAACTCTCCTGTTTGGTTTGTTTTGACATTGGCAAGAAATACTGTTCCTGATAAGACAAGTAGTGTAACAGAATACATTACTCAATCTGAGATGTTTTGTAAAATAAAAAATAATGAGCCTAAATATTTACATATTGTGGTTTGCGTGACGCTAATTCATTGAACTTCTGGCTGCACCTGAAGAACAAGTATTTTTAATGTGATATGATTACAAACCTTAAGCCAAACCCACTTCTCTAGTACATAAGAATAAATTCTAATGAAATCAGTGGGAGTTACGCAAACATATATATGCATAAAATCTGGCAAAAAGAAAATGACAACTAACATTTCATTTTAATGATAAATCAGCAAATTTTGTCCCATTGTTGCAGTGGCAGTAGTTTTGGCCTCTCGTTTTACTTTCGTTTTGCATCCTCCTTATGTAGTTTACACCATGTGTATTGTTGTAGAAAATATACTGAAGAATGGTCAGTGAATCTTTGTGCTTTAGATTAAGCATGAAGATTTTGGAACGCACAGATTAAATCAATTAGGGAGCATGTTCCTGGAGGTGTTCAAGGCCAGGTTGGATGGGGCCCTGGGCAGCCTTGTCTAGTATTAAATGTGGAGGTTGGTGGCCCTGTCTGTGGTGGAGGGGCTGGAGATTGATGATCCTTGAGGTCCCTTCCAACCCAAGCGATTCTGTGATTCTGTGATGTGTAGGAAAACAAAACGAAACAATGACAAAAAGAACCCATATAAATGATTTCAGTGTGCACCAGACATGAATAAGACTATCTCATTGTTGCTGGATTAAAATCTTGCTTTCTCTCACTCTTTGTGGCATTATTTTTATGCCATGCTATGACTGGTCTCAAGATTAGGGCCCTGAATATGTTTAAGTACATGTTAAGCTACTGAAACAGAGATCAGAAAGGAAATATACTTAGGTGTACTATTGATCTCTACCTTCAAAGTTTTAAACTATTTATTGTATAAAAAGATCCAGGAATATATTTTTGTGTGCTCCATTATATCTGTGCTAATTTAAGTTTATGAAGCTCTTAAAACATATAGATTTTATATTTAAGTTTGCATATTCAGACACACATCCATCCATATTGCTTTCATGTGTATATACATATAAACACAGAAGAAAACTACTTCTGCACAGAACTATATAATACCTGCATTATGTACTGAAATTATATTACATATGGGATGTGACTGACCTCACTTTCTTTAAGCTGTACTGAAATTAAGGCACTTAATCTAAGGTAGTCATCTAGACTTCTTCTATAGTCAGTGCAAAAGTTAGGCATTTTCAAAGTATTTGCACAAGATTACTCACATAAATTGTCCTTTGGATGTTCTTTACTGATGACAGAGAGAGCTTGCTTCATATCTAAAATTTGTCTTATATCTGGCGAAAGTAAGTTAAGAAGAATTCAGTTCAACTTTACTTAATAAAAAAATGGGACAGTTCTCCCAGCATAGTGAAGAAACTGGTAAACATTCAATTTCTATGCAATAATATGTCACATAATGAAGATCATTTTGATCTTATACAGATTACTGCAGTTGTTTGGTGCTCAGCCTGACTGTGCTTTTTTCTACATGAGATAATGTATTAATGGACATAATGATAGGAAAAGTAGAAATTAGTAGAAGTTAGTAGAGTTTGTCCCCATTAGATCAGTTACTGCTGCACCAGAGTTCCATATTTCATTACAAATTTTTTAGAATTCTCTAATGCAGACACAGGCCAGACACACAGTACACAGCAATGCTGCAGTTATTAAAAAAAAAAAAAAAAAAGAATAAAAGTTGTCTTAATTGTGTGGTCATTAAGAGACTGAAACTGATGTGGGTAATTTGTCTTTTTCATTTAAATAACTCCTAGAAACCAAAGTTGGTACAGGTGTTCCTAGATTCTTCAGCGCTTATGGAATAACACAAGCAAATCAATGCAAAGGAGAAGCCAGATAATTCCCTTACTTTCCCAGACTAAAAACGGAGACACAACAACTCTACTTTGTTATGAAATCTTGGTGAAGACGATTTAAAAATGTCATAAGCATGCTGTACAGAGAAAACTGGGGGAGTAAACTACTAAAATACTGTTTTTACTTGACATCAAAATTAAGTAATCCAAGAGCTAAGAACGTGGTACTTTTCCCTTGTGAGACACTGACTTTGCATAAAGCACAGTGAATTTATTCTATTATGAGGAATAATTGTTTCAAATGAGGAATAATATATATTGGCAAGATGCTATATTTCCAATATGCATTGAACTTCTCACACTTTTCCATTTTGGGCACTTTTCCAGTTTGGACAAACTGACTGAGTTATTATCCTTCATGAAGTAGAAACAGAAGAAATTAAAGAGAGCTTTCTAGTCTGTTTTGATTTTGCATTCAACAAATGACGGTTCATTTACTTGTTCCTGTTTCTGTTAGAACTATTGCTGATTTACTTTACATTATCTGGATTCTATTCCACACTTCAAAATATTGAGAAAATTTCTTACACTCATGAGTGTCTAAATTTAAATACTGGCCAAGACATTTTGAGATTTCTATCTATCTTTACATTCTCCTTCATCAAATAAATATCGAGTCTCCAACTAAAGTTCATTGTCTAAATTATCTGTTAAAGAAGAATCTCTCTGGTGCATATCATTCCTGCTAAAATAATGATGTGTGGAATTTTTTTGTCTTGACTAACATTTGAGCTTTCAGATAGTTTCTCATTTTGATTTGTGATGTGTAAAGTTCAGTTCTGAAGTTTTTTTCCAAAAGATTCCAGGGGAACATTCTATTATATATGACTTTTCAGAGCTAAGGTTAGAGATATCATAGAATGGTAGAATCATAGAACAATAGAATCACAGAATTATAGAATCATAGAATCATAGAATGGTTTGGTTTGGAAGGGACTTTACAGATCCTCTAGTTCCAACCCCCTGCCATAGGCAGGGCTGTCACCCACTAGACCAGGCTGCCCAGAGTCCCATCCAAACTGGCCTTGATGGGGCACCCACAGTTTCTCTGGGCAGCCTGCACCAGTGCCTCATCACTCTGTGAGTAATAAATTTCCTCCTAATATCTAATCTAATGATCTTCTCACTTTTAGCTTTAAATCATTACCCTTTGTCCTATCACTGTCTGACTGTCTGCCTATGCAAAAAGTCAGTCTTTCTCCTGTTTATAAGCTCCCTTTAAATACTGGAGGGCTGCAATGAGGTCGCCCCAAAGCCTTCTTCAAGCTGAACCAGCCCAGCTCTCTCTAACTTTCTTCATAAGAAATGTGTTCAGGTCCTCTATAATCTTCCTCTGGACCTGTTTCAACAGCTCCACAACTTTCTTGTGTTGAGGGCCCCAGACCTGGACACAGTACTCCAGACAAGTTCTCACAAAGGCAGAGTAAAGAGAGACAACCACCTCCCTTATCCTGCTGGCTACCATTCTGTTGATGCAGTCTAGGATATGGTTGGCGTTCTGGATTACAAACACATGATGCTGGTTCACATCAAGCTTTTCATCCACCAGAACCTCCAGGTCCTACATGGGGCTGCTCTCGATGATTTCTTCTCCCAGTCTGTACACATATCTGGAATTGTTCCAACCCAAGTGTAACACCTTATCACTGGACTTGTTAAATCTTATCAAGTTCTTATAGGTCCAAGTTTTCAAGGTTGTCCAGGTTCCTTTGAATGGCATCTCTTCGTTATGTTTTATCAATGGCACCCCTTAGCTTAGTGTTATCTGCAAACTTGCTGAGGGTGTACTCAATCCCATTATCTAAGTCAGTGATACAGTCCTTCTGAGCCCTTCCTTCTAGATGTGAAAGAAAAAATACCAGTGTTATAAGTATAATGAGACCAAAATGGTAATGATATGATGGCAACATATGGCACAGCTGATCAGAGTGAATCTTTCTAACCCATTTCTCCACATCTTTCATTCTTTGTCTTCTGTAAGTTAGGTCTGTTTCCAAAGAAATCACTGATGGGAAACCTGAAGGAAGCAGTGGTTAATGTTGTACACTTTATTTACCTAAACACACACACATGCAACCTTCAAATATGTTTGTCTCTGTGTGTGTGTGTTCATACATATTCAAGTATATATTTATAGTCATCACAGTGATGCAAACATAGATAAAGGTGTATGATTAATACTGTATTGACTGGAAGGATGTTAATATAAAGCTGGTAATTCTCTCAAATCTTTTGAGATATTCATTTCTCAGAAATCTCAACCCTAAGATGTGACGCTGAAATAGATCTTCAACAAGGAGAATTCTTGGTTACCTTCATCCAAAATGATACAATTTCAGGCTGCTGTCTGTCAGTATTGAAGTTTATTAATGTCAGCAAATTGAAATTTGGTGATGTGCACTAGAATATACAAATATCTCTGGGGAGATAATTTCTCTCAGATGATAGTTTAGATCAAGACACTGACAATAATGCCCCAGCCAATCCTGTGATCAGATAGCATCAACATGACTACTGTTTGATTCTGTACAAACCTTGGTTAATCTGAAGAGGACATTTACTAATGTCCGTTCAGTAGTTTTAAAGGCCTTCACAATCAAATGATGGATAGTTTTATACAACAGAAAGATTACCTGGACTTTGTTAGCAAGACCTGTATTTCTTTCGAGAGGAAAAAAAAAGTTTGGTTTTTTTTTTACATTGGGAAACACTTTTACACTTTTTTTTTTTTTTCACAAGGGAACAATTTTTAATGTGAGACTGAGCAATGGAACAGGTTGCCCAGAGAGGCTGTGGAGTCTCCACCTTTTGAGATACTGAAATATTGTCCTAGGCAAGCAGCTTTAGATGGATGTTTGAACAGTGGGGTGGACAAGATGACTTCTGCAAATGTCTTTCAACCTCAGCCATTCTGTGACTCTGTGAAGAGACAGATTATATTCTGCTTTAAAGACTGCTTAAGCAGTATTCATAGTTTTACATAGAAAACAAAGGGTAATGATTAGTTACTAACGTAGTAGCTTCAGGCTGATAACAAAACTTACAAGTAATAGATGGAGTTTATAATAGGTGATATTATTGTTTTATTTTTGTTATTGCATTGTATTATAATGCTATGGTAGTATTATCTTTATGAAGTACTGATTTTATAGAAAGTATTTCAGAGATTGTATCTAGTAAAGGAAAGATTCCTGAGAAATAGGGTATTTGGATACTCATTGAAGCTCTCATGAGTTTGATGAGCAAGACTTTACCAAACGTTCATTCTTCATTGAGCACAGAATAATTTTGTGTTCCTTTTGTATTACCTCTGATATCCTTCAATTTAGCTACATACTTTTCAAACTGGTCAGTATTCAGCACCAGTAGCAAAATCACTAGAAAATTCTATGAGTCACTTATTAGGAAACTAAAAGGATATACTAAATATGAAAGTCAAATATAATATGTATCATAGCAGAAGAAAAAAATACTCTGAATATTATTCAGAAGTTAAGTCCTCCAAAAAATATGTGGGTATTAATGACAAGCTATGAAATATGCCTACTATAATTCAAAATCATGCTCCCTTTATGGAATATGTGATAACATCAGTAGTTGGGAAATGGTGGAAAAAATGTTATGAAATCCATGTCTACTTTATAAGGAAGGTATTGATAAACAAATGTTCTGAGATTGTTGGTGCTACATAATTTTGAAATATGTGAGCAATTGAATACATCCTTGGAGTTCAAAAATATCAGAGTGGAAACTTCTATGCTGCTGACAGTTTGTAGTATGGCTAGATCACATGATGATCACACAGGGATTTCTACTCTGGTTCTGTAATTGTTGGTAGGTCTCTTTGGCAGCGCAGTTCAAAAGAAGGCTAACAACTCAGGTCCTGGAAGCATTTTAATCAGCACCAAGTTGCACTGCCCCTGGGCCAGCCAAAGCTGTGAACTCTGTGGTTAATTACCTCCTGAAGATCCTCTGGCTTGTGCAGCTGGTGGTGTTTTGGGTCCTGACAATTCCCAGTCAGAGTTCAGACAATGGAAAACACCCCTTCAGGAATTTTTATTACTATTGTTACTCTTTTCAGTAACGCTAAAAGAATCTAGATTGTTGACTTTTGTGTGAAGTATGTTACAAAATGTGTAGAGCTCTACAAGACATAGAATAGTGTATAGAAATTCTTTAACTTAGGGTCTTTTCTCCTTTTTTCTTTTCTTAGTTTTGTAAAATAAGGCATCGTGACTAGAATGATTTTCAACATTACAGCTCTTATTAATTCAGAGTTGAGGAAAATAAAGAAACTCAGTCCAGAAATAAAATTGATTTTCTCCTTCTGCATGATGAACTAAGATTTTACTACATTTTACTGTATCTTTCCTTTTTTTTTTTTTTTTTCTCTCCTCTCTCCAGTGTTTCAAATGAAACTCAGTACTTTTGCTAAGTTATGTGATAAGAACTATAACGATTTCCCAGCTGAAGGAATTGATAAAAATGTCAGCTATAAACATATTGATCCATATTTCAATTTTTATTTTTTTCTGTACTTACTGCTAAAAAGGCAGCATTAATTAAAAATAATAATAAAAAAGTCTTACTTATAAAACTTTGTCCTTCCACTGCCACAACCTGAATGAAAGTACAGTGGTCAGAAGTGCAAGTAAAGGCCATAGACTGAAGGAACACCTTGGCAAGAGGCTATGGAAAAGGAAATGCCAAGATGCATCAGCACAGAAAAAAAAGTGACAGGAGAATTGACATGTTTTGACATCTTCCATCCTACTACTAAACCTGCCAATAATTCAGAAAAACACAGGAAGAGGAATCTCTTTAAACAAGTGTGGAGTTAATTATTGGTACCATGACAGAAGTCTGTGAGATGAAAGGACAGATCCTGAGGAGCCACCAGGATTTAAGCATTTACTTTAAATTTAAATATTTAACAACCTTTTAAATTTAAATTTAATACATTTTCCATTAAAGATGATCCAGAAATCAGAGATTGAGTTAGTTGGTGGGACACTGAGGGATAGCTGTGTACAGATTTGACAGGTGTATGATGTTCTGACTAGGTTGCATGCATTTCTGCTGTGTTGTCTTGTGTTTTACCAGTTTTTGTTTGTTTGTTTAATGTATGTGTATTCAAAGCTCAAATATTTTGCAGGAAAAAAGATATGTATGTGTGGAATGCAAAACAACTAGATGGTATCTAGTAGGCCTAAATATAGCTTGAGTATGCAGATGCCTAATACCCATCACAGCTGGAGTCAGCAATTTTCAAAGTCTACTTAACTCTTATCATTCTGACTTTCAATAAGTGCCTCCCTGCTAGATTGGAGTACCTCTTTAGTTGCTTTAAAGAAGTCACTGACAACTGTTTAAAAGTTCTTAATGTATGTCCTATAAAGTCTGCAATAAATAAATAAATAGGTTGTGATCAAAGATTGGGAATACAGGTACCTGAATTCTAAAAATATTCTAAAGTTCTGGAACCATTTGTTTGAAATAAGGGATAATAGAGAAGAAATCTAAATAGTAAGAGACAATCTTTGACTAGATATAATCTGAGCAGAGTGCTGAACCCTCATCTTAAAACTGCTGGAGAATGTCCTGATTAACAAGGCACAGGGTACCCCCTCATATGAAGTTGGATTATGTCACTTCAGTAAATGTTCCTTGTGGTTAGCTTAGTAATAATAGGAAAAAAAAAAAAAGGCCTCATCCACAATGATTTCTTCCTTGGTGTTTTGGCATTGTCTTAGAACACTGGGAACATACAGACTCAACTTTTCTTATTTTCCTCTCCTCTGGGGTCAGTTCCAGCCACAGTCAACAGACTGCCAGCGTGGAAATTACCTTCCTGTTCTCTGATGAGCTGCTATTCTATGAGAAGAATGGGAGTCACCTATACTCCTCACTGAATATCAGTGCTATCTTTGGCTAAAGTAGAAACTGAAATAAGGGGGAACAAAATAATGATTTGGAGTTACCTTCAACATGGTTTTTTACTGATCCTCAGTTTTACCTCACAATATTCAATGACTGTTTTAGGAATTTAAGTAGTTGTATTAGGTGACTTGGATTATTCTCTGAACCTAAATGGTTGCAACTGAATTACCTAAACTAAATAGAATGGGTTTCACATGCAATTTAATCTGCAACAAACTGAAGAGTAGGCAGATGTTAAACCACTTACAAGACTAGGTCTGAGCTCCAGGACTGTAATTCTGGTTTCATTCTTTATAGCCACTACAGAAACACAGAATGACCAGGATTGGAAGAGACCTCAAGGATCATGAATCTCCAACCCCCCTGCCACAAGCAGTGCCACCAACCTCTATATTTAACACTAGACCAGGTTGCCCAGGGCCCCATCCAATCTGGCCTTGAACACCTCCAGGGATGGGGCATCCACAACCTCTCTGGGCAGCCTTTTCCACCACCTCACCACTCTCTCTGTAAAGAACTTCTCCCTGACATCCAACCTAAATCTTCCCTCCCTCAACTTAAAACCATTTCCCCACATCCTGATGTTATATTTCCCTCCTGTTTGTAGGCTCCCTTTAGGTACTGAAAGGCTGCAATGTCGTCACCCTGCAGCCTTCTTTTCTCCCAGCTGAACAAGCCCAGCTCCCTCAGCCTGTCTTTGTAGGTGAGGTGCTCCAGCCCTCTGATCATCTCTGTGGCCCTTCTCTGGACCTTCTCCAAGAGCTCCCTTTCTTGTACTGGGGGCTTCAGACCTGGATACGGTACTCCAGAAGGGGCCTCACACGAGCAGAGTAGAGGGGGACAATCACCTCCCTGTCCCTACTGGCAAACCCTCTTTTGATGGAGCCCAGGATACCATTTGCTTTACAAGCTGCAAGAGCACAGTGCTGGATCACATTAAGTTCTTCATCCATCAAGACCCCCAGGTCCTTCTCTGCAGGGCTGCTCTCAAGGATTGCTCCTTCCAGTCTGTATAGATGCCTGGGATTCCTCCAGCCAAAATGCAAAAGCTTGCACTTTGCTGCATTGAGCCTCATTAGGTTCATCCAGGCCCACCTTTCAAGCCTGTTGAGGTCCCTCTGAATGGCATTCCTTCCTTCCACCGTGTCAACCGCACCACTCAGCTTGGTATCATCAGCAAACTTACTGAGGGTGCACTCAATTCCCTCATTGATGTCATTGATAAAGATGTTAAAGAGCACCGGTCCCAAGACAGACTCCTGGGGGACACCGCTCGTTACTGGCCTCCACCTGGACATAGAACCATTGATGACTACCCTCTGTCTGCAGACTTTTAACCAATTTCTTAACCATCGAGTGGTCCACCCATCAAATCAACATCCCTCCAATTTGGAGATAAGGATGTGGTGGGGGACCATGTCAAAGGACTTGCTCAAGTCCAGGTAAATAACATCAGTCGCCTTTCCCTTGTCCACCAATGCCGTCACTCCATCATAGAAGGCCACCAGATTGGTTAAGCATGACCTTCTCCTGGTGAAGCCAAGCTGGCTATCTTGGATCATACACTCATTCCTCATGTGATCAAGCATGTCATCCAGGAGGATCTGTTCCATGATCTCCCCAGGCACAGAAGTGAGACTCACCAGCCTGCAGTTCCCCAGGTCCTCCTTGCTCCCTTTCTTGTAAATGGCAGTGACGTGACCCTTCCTCCAGTCATCTAGTACCTCACCAACCACGACTTTTCAATTATGATGGAGAGCAGCTTGGCAACCATCTCAGCCAGCTCCTTCAGAACCCTGGGATGCACACCATCCGGCCCATAGACTTGTACACATCCAGTTTCATGAGGCAGTCTCGGACTTGCTCTGCCCTTACAGTGTGGGGGGAATTTACTGTCCCGGTCCCCACCTAGAGGTGTAGGGATGCAGGGCTCAGGGATGTGAGAAATACTGGAATCCTGGCCGCCGGTGAAGACTGAGGCAAAGAACTCATTCAGTACCTCAGCCTTCTCTTCGTCCATAGAAGCCAGTTCTCCTTTTACATTTACCAAAGGAGGTACACTCGCTTTGGCCTGTATCTTCTGGCCAATGTACCTGTAGAATGTCTGCAAATTCAGATGGCATCCCTGTATTTTTTCCAGTGAAACACACTTGTTTCCAGAGCTTGTACACACCTTTCTTTGCCCTCAGCATGCCCAGCAGGTCCTTGCCAAGCCATGCCAGTTTCCTCCACTGCCTGCTTTCTTATTCAGAGGGACAGAGAGCTCTTGTGCTTTCAGGAAGGCATCCTTGAAGAGTAGCCAGCTCTCCTCAACATCTTTGTTTTTGAAGACAGCATCCCAGAGGATCTTGGCCAACAGTCCATTGAACAGCTTAAAAGTTCGCTCTTCCAAAGTTCAGGGTCCTGATGCCACTCTTTGCCAGGCCCACATCCCTCAAGATCACAAACTCGACCAGGGTGTGGTCACTGCAGCCCAGGCTGCCTCCAACCTTAACACCTTCAGTGATCTCCTCTGCATTGGTGAACAGCAGGTCCAGCAAAGCTTCACCTCTGGTCGATCTGTCCAATACCTGGACCAGAAAGTTATCATCAACACATTCCAGGAGCCTCCTGGACCTCTTGCAGCTCGCCATGTGGTCTTTCCAAGAGATATCCAGATGGTTGAAGTCCCCCATCAGGAGAAGAGCCTGTGAGCATGATGCTTCCCACATCTGAAGCAAGAAAGCCTCATCAACAGTCTCCCCTTGATCAGGTGGCCTGTAGTATAAGCCTATCACCAGCTGGCCTTTGTTAGTCCCATCCCTAATTCTAACCCACAGGCTCTCAACCTGTTCCTGACTGTTTCTCAGAGGGAGCACAGTCTATCTACTCTTTGACACAGAGGGCAACTCCCCCACCCTTCCTACCTCGCCCATCCCTTCTAAAGAGCTAATATCCCTCAATGGCGGTATTCCAGTTGTGGGAGTCATCCCACCATGTTTCCATGATAGCAACAAGGTCATAACTTTCCAAGCGCATCACGGTTTCCAAATCATCCTGCTTATTTCTCAGGCTGTGTGCATTGGTATAAAGGCACTTCAGCTAGGCTTCCCATCTCACCGCCTTTATAGAGGACCTAGGATCCTCTAGAACAGCAGCATCCCCAGCATACCCCTGCCATAGCCCATCCCTTTGTACTCCACCATCTTCGCCCATCAAGTTTGGAACGAGCCTTCAAACAACCCGCTCAACCCCAGTGGCCCTTGTTTTGTCCCCTTCCCCTTTCATACCTACCTTAAAGACCTTTCAATGAGTCCCACCAGTTCCTCAGCTAAGATCCTCCTACCCCTCAGAGACAGGCTACTTCCATCTGCAGCCATCATGCCAGGTGCTGAGTAAATTGCCCCATTGTCAAAAAAAAAAAAAAAAAATTCCTGTGTTTGCACCAACTTCTAAGCCATTTACTTATGAGGCGGCTTTTTTGGATCCTCTCAGTATCCTGCCCTGCCACTGAAAGTATAGAAGAAAAAAAAACTACCTGCACGCTCACTCTATCAACTACCCACCCCAGTCCCCTGAAATCTTTCTTGGTAGTCCTCAGGTTTTTCTCAGAGACTTCATCACTGCAAGCCTGAACTATCAATAAGGGGTAATAATTAGAAGGGTGAATCAGTCCAGGAAGTTTCCTAGAAATGTCCCTGACCCATGCCCCAGGGAGGCAGCACACCTCCCTACAAGTAGGGTCAGGCCCACAAACAGGGCCTTCCCTTCCTTTCAGCAGAGAGTCGCCCATGACAACCATCCTTCTGTCCTTCCAGGTGGAGACAGTCTTGAGGCATGGGGTTGACCACTTCACCCGAGGCAACCTCACAGGTGGACCTCCTTCCACAGCCCCACTCACCTCTCCCTCAAGTTCCAGGGCCTCAAACCTATTGCAGAGGCACCTGGGGAGCCAAGGATGTCGGGAAGGGGGATGCCCACT
The DNA here is from genome assembly GCF_905368555.1 of Meleagris gallopavo. Lineage (NCBI taxonomy): Eukaryota > Metazoa > Chordata > Aves > Galliformes > Phasianidae > Meleagris > Meleagris gallopavo. The sequence goes on along the minus strand of NC_139404.1, from coordinate 151,498,197 downwards.
TCGCTGAGCCAGAACTCCTTTCCACTCCTCCTCCTTTCTCAAATTGTTGCTAGGGGGAGGAGAGGACAGGGGGCTCACTGCAGCACCATCTGCTGGCCGGTTCCCTTTTCCCACCTGTTTGCAAGGCAGCAGGGGGTGATATGCCCTACTGTGGAGCCTCAGCTGTGTGCCAAGATCTCGGGGCTGATAGGGACTGACACCACCAATCAATCTCCCTCTCCTTTATGGTCCTCAGCCTCTTCACCTCCTCCTTCAGGTCAACCACAAAGCTGAGTAAGTCACATAGGTGGTCACATCTTATACAAGCCAGGCTCTGGCACTCATCACAGTCAACGACCTGCATACTAGCATCTTATTTAAGGTCCTCAGTCTGAGACTCCCTATTTTTCTTAGCATCAGCTATCCTTTCAAGCACACACAGGACCTCAGTCTGGGTCTCCACGCTCTTTTTGGCTGCAGTCTCCCTTCTGCATAAGCATGGGACTTCTGTCTGGGTCTCCACAATTTTTGTGGCAGTAGCGTTCCACTGGGATGCAGCCATTGCAAATCAGCAGGCACACTAACACTACTAGATAGCCTTAATTGGGTGTGACTGATCAGCCCCACCCTGCTGCCGTTAGTGTGGGCTCTGCCCTCGCCCTGTTGCCGGGTCGTTAACAGGAGCCCGCGCACGTATCACTCACTTGATGGTGATAACAACCGTCCTTGCTGTGTAATCCCGTGTATGGGTGACTTACTATTTCTCCTCGTTAAAACAGCCCAGGTGGTTCTCACCCCCCCAACTCCTCTGCGTCTCCTTTGGGAAGCGACGCCTTGCTGCCCTTCCGGAGGCTTTTTCTAGGCCAGGGGATGGACGCAGAGCCGTTGCCATGGCAACGCCCCCGCCGCGTCAGCCGCTCTCGCGAGAACTGCCCGGCCGAGAACTGCCCGGCAGCTCTGTTGTCTCGGGGATCCCCGAATGAGGCAACCGACCGAAACCTCCTTGTATCTCGTGGTCATTCGCTGCGGTTCTGGCTGGTGCAGCTCTGAAACAGGGAACCTCGATCAAGGATCGCCTAGCACTATCAGCATAAGACTTCATTAAAATCAGGAGAGCAAATTTGAATGTGTTTTTATTTTTTCCATTGTAACAGTGTTTTACTTTTAGGTTTTTGACCTGAGATTATAACATCCATGTTCTTAACTTCCACAGAATCTACTCTTGCAAGCATGTTTTGATTTAATTCTTAAGGCTACTAGATTTTTCATAGCTAGAAGGCAAAGATGTATGAATTAACCAATGCTTATTCCATGCCACTTAAATAGCTAGTGTAGGCAAGGCAATATCAATTTTTACCTTGTGTCATCTTTCCTTGATTAAAGGGTTGGAATAGACTGAGCTTCTTTTAAAAATGCATTACTACGAGAATATTATGGTCTTGACAGGAAAAACCAGCTTTTACAAGTGGTGTGATACAATCAGCTTTGAAGTGATTCTTAATAATTAAAGCTTCTTAGGGAATGTTAGAATATCACAGAATCACAGAATCACAGAATTGTAGGGGTTGGAAGGGACCTCTAGAGATCATCGAGACCAACCCCCCTGCCAAAGCAGGTTCCATACACCAGGTCGCACAGGTAGGCATCTGGGCGAGACTTGAATATCTCCAGAGAAGGAGACTCCACAACCCCCCTGGGCAGCCTGTTCCAGTGCTCCGTCACCCTCACCGTGAAGAAGTTCTTATGCACTTTCGAAACTTCCTATGCTGCAACTTATGTCCGTTTTCCCTTGTCCTGTCTCCACATACCACTGAAAAGAGACTGGCCTCACCACTATGGCTTCCACATCTTTATAAACCTGGATCAGGTCCCCTCTCAGTTGTCTTTTCTCAAGGCTAAATAGACCCAGTTCACTTAGCCTTTCTTCATAGGGGAGATGCTCCAGGCCCTTCACCATCTTTGTGGCCCTCTGCTGGACTCTTTCCAAGAGATCCCTGTCTTTTTTGTACTGGGGAGCCCAGAAGGGGACACAGTACTCCAGATGAGGCCTTACCAGGGCAGAGTAGAGGGGGAGGATCACCTCCCTCGACCTGCTGGACACGCTCTTCTTAATGCACCCCAGAATGCCATTGGCCTTTTTGGCCACGAGGGCACACTGCTGGCTCATGGCCAACCTGTCGTCCACCAGGACATCCAGGTCCCTCTCTGCAGAGCTCCTCTCCAGCAGCTCATCCCCCAGCCTGTATTGGTGCATGCAATTATTCCTCCCTAGGTGTAAGACCCTACACTTGCTTTTGTTGAACCTCATCCGGTTTCTTACTGCCCAGCTCTCCAGCCTGTCCAAGTCTTGCTGAATGGCAGCACAGCCTTCAGGTGTGTCAGCCAGTCCTCCCAACTTTGTATCATCAGCAAACTTGCTGAGAGTGGCCACTATCCCCTCATCAAGGTCATTGATGAAGATGTTGAACAAGACCGAACCCAGCACAGACTCCTGGGGGACACCACTGCTTACAGGTCTCCAGTCAGACTCTGCACCACCAACGACGACCCTCTGCGCTCTGCCAGTCAGCCAGTTCTCAACCCACCTCACTGTCCACTCGTCTATCCCACACTTCCTCAGCTTTGTTATAAGGATGTCGTGGGAGACAGTATCAAATGCCTTTCTAAAATCAAGGTAGACTACATCTACCGCTCTTCCCCCATCCACCCAGCATGTGACAGCATCATAGAAGGCCACCAGGTTGGTTGAGCACGACCTCCCCTTGGTGAACCCATGCTGACTACTCCTGATAACCTCCTTTTCTCCCAGTTGTCTGGAGATGGTATCCAGCACAAGCTGTTCCATCACCTTTGCAGGGACAGAGGTGAGGCTGACAGGCCTATAATTACCCGCATCTTCCTTCTTGCCCTTTTTGAAGACCGGAGTGACATTGGCTATCCTCCAGTCTTCAGGGACCTCCCCTGTTATCCAAGACCTCTCAAAAATGATGGAGAGCGGTTTGGCAATGACCTCTGCCAGCTCCCTCAGCACATGTGGATGCACCCCTCAGGTCCCATGGACTTGTGAACCTTAGTACTGCCTAGGCGCTCACGCATGTCCTCTTTCCTGACTAAAGGGAAGTCTCCCATTCCCCAGACCCTCTCACTAACCTCCAGGCTGTGGGAAACCTGAGGGAGGGCCTTTTCACTGAAGACGGATATCCTCCAGCTCCCCCCTAAAAAGAAGCCACACTTTTAAGCTCAGCAACTTTGTTTTCCTTTTGCTGCTAATTGTAGTTTTAATAATTCTTATACAGAATTTTTGTGCAATACTGATGAAGGCAGATCACTCAGTCTTACTGTTTTTATATTGTTTTAAGTAGAGTTTCGTAAGTAATTCCTCTCCAGATCTCTTTTTTTAAAATACATTTCAGTGGAAATATTTCTTGCAGATTGGATTCAAAGGAAACAATATTCTCATAACACTTTTTTTTTTTTTACAAGATTAAATCATGGATAATTATGCTTTTCATAAGTAGCATTTCTTAAAGAGCAGTGGATGTTGTCTACCTGTATTTCTGCAGGCTTTCGACACTGTCTCCTGTAGCATCTTTGTAAGTAAGCTTAGAAAATAAGTTCTCTGTTAGTGGACAGCTAGATAGACAAAGACTATTTGGCTTGCAGAGCTCAGAGGGTTGTGATCAGTGGCACTGAGTCTGGTTAGAGGCCTGTAACAAGTTATATCACTAGTTTTGCAGTCTTGTTCAAATTATTCAGTGACCTGGATGAAGGCAGAGTGTACTGTCAGTGAGTTTGCTTATACTGAATTGGGTAGAGTGGCAGACACACCAGAGGATTGCTCTGGCATTCAGAGACCTTGACAGGCTGGGGAGATCGGCAGGGCAAGAACATCCCAGGCCTGTTTAGCCTGGCGTAGAGAAGACAGAGATGGAATTAAGGTGTACAAATTTCTTAAGGAAGGGTATCAACAGAAAGGGGCCGGGCTGTTTTCTGTGGCAATAGGCTCATACTAAAAGACAAGATGTTCCATCTGCACATGAGAGAAAACTTCTTCACTCTGAGGTGGAACAGCTGCCCAAAGAGGCTGTGGATTCCCCTTCTGTGGTGATATTTGAAACTCACCTGAATGTGATCCTGGGCAATGTGTTCTATGTGAAAGTTCTGAAACTAGATGATCCCAAGTGGTCCTTTTCAATCTTAACCATTCTGTGATTCTGTAAAACTTCTGGCAGATGTGGCTTCTCCTGATTTCTGAAAATATATTCTCTCTGCTAAAAGAAAACCTTTCAAAATAGAATTAAAAACATCCAGAAAATACAGAAAATCTTACGTACTTCTTGTTTATGTGGGTGATCATGAGACCCTAAAGTTATATAAAATTTAGTACAAATTAAGAAATTGTAAATGTAATAGAAAATCCAGATCTATTTCAGACATGATGTAGATGTGAAAGGTAGACATTCAGGAGCCTAGTTCCACTGAAATAAATAACAAGTATTTTGACCTGAGTATGAAACAGGACTTTACCCATTTACAATCAGGTCAAAAAACACATCTGGTCTGTGACAAAGTGTAGACAATCTCATTTTTCATTCAGCTGATGTGCAAAAAAGAACAGAAGGTTGTTTTTTTGTTGTTGGTTTTTTTGTTTGTTTGTTTGTTTGTTTTATCCTCCCTTTCTTAAGTAACACTGATTATGTGTGATCACTGCTGGCCTGGTTCACTAACTTTGTTCCTTAGCTGTGCTATGTATAGTTTCTGCCATTAATTATTTTATTGCTGAATATAATGCAGAATATTTTCAAAAAAATTATGTTTATACATAGTATACCTTACAGTTACCCAAGACTCCTTACTGTAGGGACATACATAAATTTGTATAACATTTAGTAAGAATAAGCTAAAAGTGCTTTCTGAATATTATTTTAACAACATTCTTAAATGTCAGTCAGAATCAAGACAGAAACTACAATGTGGTATTGTAGATGCAATTTATCAACTTTCTGGCTTTGAATTCTTTACTGCTGAAAAGCTGTCTTTCTTTCTTGGTTTTCTTCCATTTCCTTCTTTTGAGAGAACTTCAGGTATGTAAAGATAAATTTAATGAATACAAAAAGCGTGCTAAATTTCTACTTTCTATCAAGAGATTATATTCTCCCTTTTAGTCTCTTAAAAAAATGCCTAAAGCCAGGAGCTAAGACAATGATTTAAAGAAAATAAATGGGAACTGGGAGGCTGTGAGTTAGCACCCTATTCTTTTGTCAGCCTGAATATTTGTAGTTCTCAACATGCGAGAACAATGCCAAGACACTGCATGATGTTAAATTGGATTAAATGTGTAATGATTTCATGGAGAGATAAAATCGAATAATCCTTTCACTGAATCAAGAGACTCAAATTGCTTATCTTGGTGATATAATATTTCAAGTTACCCTGATGAAGTACTATGACAAACACGATTTTCAGAATGTGAATTTGTTTGGGATGAAAAATGAGTTTATTACGTGCTCAACATGAACAACAACTTTTCCTGCTGTGATATTATTTTGTATCTATGAAACTGAAATACACTAAGAAATGATTGCTTATTCTCTTGAAATAATCTGGCAACACTGACAAAAAGTTTCTAGACTTAAAGAATGCATCAGATCATAAAATTCTAAGGGCCTGAACTGGGATCTAAAGAATGTGTGGCTTTTACATTACAGAGTCCATAAGGATAGATGGGATCCACCCAAGGGTACTGATGGAGCTGGCAGACATTATTGCGAAGCCACTTTCTACCATCTGTCAGTGTTTCTGGACAGCCGGAAAGGTCTCAGAAAACTGGAGGCTTGCCAGTGTGACTCCTATCTACAAGAACAGTCAGAAGGATCTGGGGAACTACAGGCCTTCCAGCCTGACCTTGGTGCCGGGAAAGGTTATGGGGAAAATCATCCTGAGTGAGATCACGTCACGTGTGGGACAACCGAGGGATCAGGCCCGGCCAGCATGGGTTCATGAAAGGCAAGTCCTACAGGCTTGGGGCAGGGAGGCTGGAAGACTGCATGAAAGAAATGGACCTGGGTGTGTTGGTCAATGCTTGCCAGAATATGGGCCAGCAGTGTGCCCAGGTGGCCAAGAAGGATAGTGGAATCCTGGCTTGTATCAGAAATAGTGGGGCCAGCAGGAGCAGGGAAGTGATTGTCCCCCTATACTCAGCTCTGGTGAGGCTGCACTTTGAGTACCATGTTCTGTTTTGGGCCCTGGAGTGTGTCCAGAGAAGGGCAACAAAGCTGGTGAGGGGTCTGGAGCACAAGTCAAATGAAGGAACTGAGATTATCTAATCTGGAGAACAGGGGGCTCAGTATAGGAGACAATATTGCTCTCTACAACTCCCTGCAGGGAGGTTGTGACAAGGTTGGATTCAGCCTCTTCTCCCAGGTAATAATAGGACTAGGGGAATGGCCTCAAGTTGCACAAAGGGAAGTTCAGGTTAGATATTAGAAATAATTTATTCTCCTAAAGAGTGGTCAGGCACTGAATTGGGCTGCTCAGGGAGGTGGTGGAGTCACTGTCCCTGGAGGGATTTAAGAAATGTTTAGATGTGGCAGGAAGGCACATGGTTTAGTCCTTGGCTTCTTGAAGCTGACTAGAGGAGAATGGTTGCATGCTGTTTTTAATTCAAAATAAGTCTGATTCAAATCCTTAACACCTACAAAGGAGAATTTGGTGAATTTGGGTTGTCATACAATACTTTTCTTTACTCTGGGAAAAAAAACTCTTCCATTTAAAAGGAGTTATGGCAGAATGATTTGGTCTCTGCTTTTTGAAAGAAACTCCAGCTTCAGTCCCACACTTACCTTAGCTTGTGATGGCAATTGATTGAGCTATTTTGGCTTTATAGTTTTCTGGCCTTTATGGTTTGCTTTAGAGAAGCTTAAGGTATCAAGTGGCTCTGGGCAGCCGGGTCTAGTGGTTGGCGACCCTGCCCATGGCAGGGGTTGTTGAAACTAGGTGATCATTATGGTCCTTTTCAATCCAGGCCATTCTATGATTTTATGATTCTATTCTATGTTTCTAAGTGTGCTTGGATTTGCCTCCGCTTTTTAAATTGGCAGATGTGTTCTAGGTAGTTGTGCCTACAGCTTGTAAAGTATTATTTATGCAAATAGAATTGCAGTCTCTGCCCCTTTTCTTACTACTAGTTAAGAAACTACTTACTACTCTGCTGGACAACTGTTACCAAGATATCAGAAAACTCAGTTTAAACGTTAAGCAAGTGAAAGACCTGAAGAAAGTAGAATGCATAACATTTTAGAACATTGTGCAAGAGATGATAGCCTTCCCTAGACCCTATTTACTGAAGTTGAATATTAAATTACAAGGAAACAAGGCGAATTTGCATCTAAATAGAATATCTTCAAAAATAATTTTGAAAAAAATAATTTTGAAAAATGATTGGCTGACACGCCTGAAGGCTGTGCTGCCATTCAGCGAGACCTGGACAGGCTGGAGAGCTGGGCAGTAAGAAACCGGATGAGGTTCAACACAAGCAAGTGTAGGGTCTTACACCTAGGGAGGAATAATTGCATGCACCAATACAGGCTGGGGGATGAGCTGCTGGAGAGGAGCTCTGCAGAGAGGGACCTGGGCGTCCTGGTGGACGACAGGTTGGCCATGAGCCAGCAGTGTGCCCTCGTGGCCAAAAAGGCCAATGGCATTCTGGGGTGCATTAAGAAGAGCGTGTCCAGCAGGTCGAGGGAGGTGATCCTCCCCCTCTACTCTGCCCTGGTAAGGCCTCATCTGGAGTACTGTGTCCAGTTCTGGGCTCCCCAGTACAAAAAAGACAGGGATCTCTTGGAAAGAGTCCAGCGGAGGGCCACAAAGATGGTGAAGGGCCTGGAGCATCTCCCCTATGAAGAAAGGCTAAGTAAACTGGGTCTGTTTAGCCTTGAGAAAAGAAGACTGAGAGGGGACCTGATCCAGGTTTATAAATATCTGAGGTGTGGCGGCCATAGTGGTGAGGCCAGTCTCTTTTCAGTGGTACGTGGAGACAGGACGAGGGGAAACGGACATAAGCTGCAGCATAGGAAGTTTCGCACGAATGTGCGTAAGAACTTCTTTACGGTGAGGGTGACGGAGCACTGGAACAGGCTGCCCAGGGAGGTTGTGGAGTCTCCTTCTCTGGAGATATTCAAGTCTCGCCTGGACGCCTATCTGTGCGACCTGGTGTAGGGAACCTGCTTTGGCAGGGGGGTTGGTCTCGATGATCTCTAGAGGTCCCTTCCAACCCCTACAATTCTGTGATTCTGTGATTCTGTGATTCTGTGATAATTTAATTCACTTTAGTGGAGTCCATTGTGCCTTTAGCTAATTTGAATTTATCTGCAAGTTTCTCAGTGTCCACATCTTTTAAGTAAGCAAATAAGTGAAAAGATAATGTAGGCAACAAATGAATCCTGACAGTTTGATGCAGACATCTTTAGTATAGATTTTGTCCCAAGAGCACTTCAAGCTTTGGCTAAGAAACCAGATATTAAGTATTGATTTTTCAAGGCAGTGCCTGTTAGGGAACTTTCTCAAGTTTAACTTTACGTATAAAGCTCACTGTCTTTAGAACAGAGTATCAAAAAAAGAGTTTGTCTTGTGACTCCTTGACATCTCTTGTTTCCTTCTGCCCCATACCAGTTTCTGTGCTGCATGTGTTTAATTGTGCACTGTTCTCAGAACAGTAATTAAACCCCAATCTGACTTGTTGCTGAGCAAGATTATAAGGGCTCTGGCTGTCAGCATGGTCAAAGATCAACTGTTACCCCACAGAGAGTTTACTGCTGCTTCATAATTTATTCTGCTGAAAGCTCCTCTGAGAACAGGACTGACTTTGCAGCTGTTGGTGTTGTTCCTCTCCAGATGTAACTCTTTTGTAGAAAGTACAAAATCCAGTTATATATTACAGCTATTTCTGAATTTCTTACTTATATTTGACAATACAAGGATTTCTTTTTTTGTTTTGTTCTGTTTTATTTTTTAAGACAAACTAATATTAGATGACATTTATGCATACTTAGAAGTTTTTATGTGCAGGGAAATCAAAGAAACATCACTGAAAGACCCTGTCTTCCTTCAGATGCATATAAGTGAAATAGAGTCTGAAAGATCATTTATATGTATAGATTCAATTAAACTGTCATGCATTTTTTTGGCACTAACAGAGAATGAACAGTAAAGGACCAGGCTGCAAAGAATGTGTACAGTGTAATGTGCAGTCAGTAATTATGAATTGTCTAGTCATTCCTAGTGAAAAAATTCAAGACTGGCATTCTCTGTAAATAAAGAAGCCATAGAATTCATCAGAGTTGGAAACATGTTAATAAGTCATCAATGGCACATGTTGAAATTATCTTTTTCTGTAGCTTTTCTACAACTTTGTCCTATCACATTTTACCATTTAGCCATTGGACATCTACCATTCTCCTCAAGACACAGTTCCAGATTCATTTCTGTTCAAAAAGCAAGTAACTTCTACTAACAATCTGAATGAAATAATAAGTCAAACGACCTTCTCTGATTTTTTTAAATTATTTTTATTATTAATTTGTTGTACAGGATGATATCAGCTCATCCCTACTCAGGCTTTGCCTGGTGATGCTTTTGTCTTACATCTGAGGAATTTTTCGTTCCAACTTTGAGTAACTGATGTGTGAGACATCCATTTACTTGTTCATTCTGACAACGACAACTCATGAAGGCACTTTGAAGCAGTGGTTCTCATGGGAAGTGACGCCAGTCATCTCTCCAAAGCCTGGATAACTTTAATGCCCTGACAGAGTTCCCAGAGTGCTTCTCCTATACAAACTCCCTTCCCTTACATAAGCTAGAAAATAGTTATAATGTATTTCTTTGCACAACTACTTTCTGACAAATTTCAGGATAATCTCCAGTAATCCCCATTACTCTATTCCATTAATCTGATGACAGTGTTCTTTTTTTTTCACTTTCTGTTTTACTAATTCTTAAGATACTATGTTTTTCCTTAGTGCAATATACAACCTTACTTTGATGCCTTTGATACTTTTCCAGCTTTTATATTGTCAAATGACAATCCGTACAGCAAAAATACTGAATTAGGGAAACCAGAATGGCTATGTAAAATCTGTATTACTATCCAAAATCCAGGATTTCATCTTTAGTTACCTGAGTCAAAGATTATGATAAACACTGTGTTTTGTTTGCATTCAAAATGGTAGCAAACTAGGGATGTAAAGTAAGTACATTCTTAATCGAGTTTATGAAATAAACCTGTTGATCATTTGTGCAATCAAGGATTGATTTTTGTTCATGCTGAAATTTTTATATATTCTTACCTTTATTTCATAAGGGCAAATGAAGTTTTAGTTCAAGATATTTATCCAAATTTCAAAACATCACTTTTTGTCAAAATGAAGTTACAACTCGTGAGCTTTAACATTTTGTTTTGTGCACATTAGTTCATATTCTTCAGTCACGTTTGACTGTTAAAATATTAGTGCCAGCAACAGCAGAGCTTTGTAAACTAAGTCTTTCCTTCCTTCCCTTTAGCCTGATGAAAGAAGTTGATACTAGAGGTTATTGTGCCAAATAAGTACAACTAAAGGAAAAAAGAAGTCATAGAAGTAGATACTCTTTTTTTTTTTTTTTCCTAAATATTAGTATTCTTTTACATATGCTAAAGTGACTGGGATGTACAGGAAAGGAAAAAAAAACCATGAAAACATTTTCATTGCTGTTAAAAACTATTCTAAAAAAAAACCTGTTTTACATCTGATATACAAAGGAAGTTAAAGAAAGAGGCAATTGGATATTTGAGGTTGAAATTTCCAGAAAAACTAGCTTACTGGCTTAAACATTCATTTGAAATAGAATCCTTGAATGTGAAGAAATGTTGCTCTTTATCCTTCTAACACAGACAGTCTGAGCTTTATGGAGCTTATTATGTATAACTGTTTTGAATGAGGTCTTAAAAATAGATCCTGCAGGATAATTTTGTTTGTTGTAATGTTTAATTTATGCATCTCTCTCTCTCTCTCTCTCTTTTTTTTTTTTTTTTTTTTTTTTGGTGCATTGAATTATGGCATTTCAAATGAGAGCTAGATATTTTTATTACTTTTTAAATTTCATTAGCAAGTTGTACAGGTTTCAGAACAACTTTCCTGAGGAAGAGTTTTCACACAGTATCCTTGTAAGGATTTTCCATTCCTGTGTCATTGGGCCAAATTATCTATCTATTTGTTATCCACCCGTTTATGCCAGTTGTCAGTTACAGAACTCTTATCACACACAAAACCCACCTTTCATTTGTCTACTGTTTTTAGGTTTGAACAAAATTGCCAGTATTAAAACAGTTGTGCCTCATTCTAGTGAAATACTTTAATCATATAAAAGTATTTTACAAAATATTTTCATGTTTCAGGTATACTAATCAGCTTACTGTGCCATTAAGATTCAGTGTTGCACTAAGTAAAGAAGCTTTGTCTGAAAAATATTTATGAGATTCATAAAGCTGTTATTCATGGTCATGTTCTGTGCAAATGGAGACAGAAGAGAAGAAACTTCTTTGTTGAGGGTATTTATTATTGGCTGGGGAATTTTCCCCCAAGCACTACTCTAATAATTTTGCTCAGATTGTGGGTATTTCTGTGTGACCAGGTTGCAGGCTACACAGTGTGTCTCTAATCCCTGAAGCAATGTGAGGTCAAGCATTTTCCTGCTTATTTAGTAAGCAAGAGACAGTGAAGAACATTCTAAAATCCAGTTGCCTGGTGTTTTCAGTGATTGGTTTTCATGAAGAACACAAATATGTAAAGTATTATCCAATATCACATTTAAAGTATTTCTTTTAATAGAAAATTATGGCCTTATTGTAACGTAGTATTTGAACACACTCATTTAGAAATGGGGACAAATTTAATCCTTTATCAGAAATTAATTTCCTCTGTCACAATTGCCCTGTGTCTTATAAGATCATTGTAAGTTACTGTTCAAGTAAGTGTACCCTTCAACTCTATTGTTTGATGAAATAATTCAGAAATGATAATACATTCAACATGAAAGATGTTGTGTGTTGTGGCAAAAAAAATCGTGGGACAGACAAGATAAATCCAAAAGTAGACTATATACCTAGCAAAATTGTGAAGAAAATGCCATGATTTTGTCTGATAAAAGAACCAAATTAATTTAGTGCACTGACAATTGCAATTTTCAGTATTTTTTTATTTTAAAAGACCTGCTGAGTCCCATCACTAAACTGTGTCCCTTAGCACAACACATCCACAGATCACTTCAGTACTTCAAGGGATGGGGACTCCACCACTTTCCTAGGCATCCCATTGCAATGCTTGATCACCCTCTCCGTGAATGTATTCTTCCTAATGTCCAATCTAATCCTCCCCTGGCATAGTTTGAGATCATTTGCATGCATCCTGTCACTTGTCACCTGATAAAAGTGACTGATATCATTCTTGCTGTAACCTTACAGGTAGTTTCAGATTGCAGTGAGGGTAATGAGGCCAAATGGAAATCCCACAGCATTTGCTGTCATGCTCAGCTATTAGCCTGAGGGAGTTGGCCAGGGCATATTGTACAGGGACTGTCTGGGCATCAGTCAGCAGGTGGTGAGCAATTGTATCATACATCACTTGTTTTGTATATTCTTATTCTTCTTATATTCCCTTCCTCTTCTCTTTTACTAAACTGACTTCATCTCAACCCACAAGTTTTAACATTTCTCCAATTCTCTCTTCCAACTTCAGATTCCTCTGAAATAAATACTTAAGATGTTCCTATATCTTAAATTAAAATCACCATTCTGTCCAAGTGAGCATCCTCTACTGGTTTTTCTGTATTATTACAAACTGAGTAACATTTCTTAAAAGTATATTTTTTGAAGAACTTGTTTATTATTGACCATAACATCTGGCATTACTGTTGTTAATATATGGCGCATTTGTTCACCCCATCTAGGTTGAAGACTTAGCAAAGAACTTGTTAAAGAAATCTGAGGAAGATTTAACACAGATCTGATGTCATTTATTTCTATTTTCAGGAGACAAACTCACTGATAGAGGATTGTATGAAATCTTATGCTCCCTTTTCCTTTACTGCTTACAATCTGGAGTATGTCACTTGCCCAGACTCTCATCTTGGTAATTTTCATGGGCACTAAACTAATTCTAACTATAAAATTCAAAAATGTTTGCATAGGACAAGAGCAGATACAGCAAAATAAAGGATGACTTTGACTGGAAAAAAATAATGTTGTTTGTCATTTTGCCACATACCCTATTCTTTCAGACTGTTTACCCCTTAACAGTACTGAAAATACTGCTTGTAGTAGTTACTGACTCTTCCATTCTAATTTTATATCTGAAGCTCAGTGCCTATGAGATTCATTTTCTTTCTTCAACTGTTGTAGAAAAGGTGCTACATCCTGCCTCTGGCAACGCTTGAATCTAAGAAGATAATCTTATAACAGACATGCTTTGTTTGCTCATTCTCTGGATTCTACTGGCATATAGTAATACCTCCTCTTACATATTTTTATTTTATATATACATATATGTATGAATATATATATATTCATGTTTCATTTTTAAGCATTGGATTTGGTGCTGTGTCATACTTAGAAGTGAAAGAGCTGTAGGAGAAGTTCTACTGTTAGATGGAATTCTGTTTCTCTTGTAGGAAATGGGACTATCCAAAGGAAACACCTACTATGTCTCAAACACCCACGCTTCTGCTCGGCAATATTGTTTCACAATTTCCCACATTTCCAGCTAGTAGAACACCCAGCTGCACTTCAAGGTCAAGACTTAACTAAGATTCAAAACTTGTTATTGAAGTGTAGTTAAGACAGGACTGGGCAAGCATGCCAACATTTAACATCATATCAAGAGAAAGTGACAGCACATGCAAAAATGTCACTTCAATAGGATGAAGAAACAACTGTAACTAGATGGATTCCTTTTCAAATGTACTTATTCATAGGCATGCAAACCACAAGCACTTGAGCTATTATCACAGATAAATAGTGACTAAATCATCAGCAGCAAGTCATTACTTCTTTGGAAGGTTGTTATTACAGACGAGACAATAGCTTTCTTACAAGTGTTTCCACAAGTTCTTTTCCAAAGGAAGCTACTCTTTTCCTCATTATAAAAGACACTTGCCTCTACATGTCATGGTTTATCCCAGGTAAAAAGATGTCAAAAATAATACAGAATTAGCAAAGAACAAATATTAATATAATTTTACAATGGAAAAAAAAACCATAATAATTGATCTAAAGTAAATATCTACATTGGAGTTTTGTGCTGTAGCCCAATTATCTAAATGTCTGAAATGTAAAGTTAAAAAGAAAAGCAAAGTCTCTTGGAGGTTTCCTGGAGATTCTGTCGCAACTGCAAAACCTGCCTGAGCAGGTTTGTTCTTCCTCTGTTTTCCTTTTTGAATCAGAACTCTACTGATACTAGGAAAATGAAAGGATTTTGAATTGCGTGATTTCTTACATCCTTACTCGTGAAATGATTCTGTTACTATAAAGTTTTACTATAAAAAAAGATATTCATTCAGTCAATCAAATTCTCTGAAACATTTAATTTTCAGTTAGTGTATTTTCCATGGGTAAAACGCTTTCAAAAAATTTCTGAATTCTTCTGCTCTATCTGAAAAGTACAAAACTGTCTAATTTATGCTACTTGTAGGTATTCTTCTGGACCTGCAACTTCTACCACAAACTCATACATGGAAAGATTGCCACAACTGCATCAGTTTCAGTAAAGTTGTATTTATCAAAGGTGAACTATGATTAGAAGTTTTTACAAACATTTTGTCCTACAAGATGTTTCTTACGTTGACGTTATCATGCCATGTTTTTGTACTGGATTATGTTTCATCATCTTCTCAGTAACTGTATTTAATATCTGTTCACTGTCTATATGTGCTGCATATGGAAAACTAATGAAACTTTAATGATAAAGCAATTCCTGTAAAAGTATTGAGAGTCGAACTATCAGCCTACACAATATATTAGTATGATTCTTTCAAAAGCAGTGAAGTATCACATCTTTAGAGACCTTATTTTGGTGTCTTTCCTGCATCTTTGGCTATGTCAGAGAACAAGAACAACATGGGTGGGATTCATGGGATCAAATGGAAATATCTACAATGCTGCCTAAAATAGGACAGGTAAATCACACCTGTGAATTTCTCTTGTTGCATTTAGAGAATCTCTTCTGTAGATATCTGTACCATGGATGCTTTAAATTAGATAAAGTTAACCTTACTTTTGGTAATGTCTGATATTTAGGATACATCTTGCTTGCTTTCCTCGTAGACTCAAGAATCCAGTATTCTTTGTTTCTTGGTCACTCTATTTGTAAAGGACAAAGAGGAGTCTCCATTCAAATTCTGTAGCCTTTTTCTTACTCCATATCATTTTGAAAGAAAAACTAAAATCAGGTATGTGTTATTTCCTCTCTAATATAGGAGAGGGGAAATGCACATTCATGGTGAATACCTCAGGCACTGTAGTTTCATATGAGCATTCGCCATTTTTTCAGTGGGCAAAGTCTCTCAACTTAAATGAAAGAATACAGAATCTAAGCATAGTAAAGTGTTTCAAAATGTAAAACCCAGGTTCATGCTGATCTCTATACAATCTGAGGCATGACTTTCTATCTGGAAGACAGAGATGACCCAAATATCCTGGTTTCTACTGATTAATTTAGAACAAAGCTTATTGTGAATCTCAGCCCAAGATGCTAACCTATTTCTAGATAAAACAAGCACTTGTAACTGTGCACTCAGCCATGAAATCTGTTACTTAACTTTTTCTTTGGATATGTCTTTTCATTTCCAGTAAAGAACTCTAAACTCTCAGGTGCCAAACATCTGCAAGAATCCATGCCTAAGTGATGGCCTGATAACACATTTGTTAATGGTGAAAAAGCAGAAACCCCAACTGATGAACTTCTAGGCTTGGGGGTATTGTCTAAAATTTTCTTTCTTTTTTTCCTGCAATGAAAATTATTGTATCAGAGTATTTGAAGCACACCAATAATTTCTTAGGTAGAGGACCAATTAACATGTTCTCAAGGCAATATCTTATGTGCAGTGAAAAGCTTAACTATAACATAGTGCAGGAATATAAATTCAAAGGAAGTCTGAAATATTTGGCATTCAGTGAACTTCTTTCTACAAGGATTGAGAAGGGTATTAGCTCATCTCTAACATAAATACTTGTACTTAGAGTCCTTTTATAGGAATACACTTGTTAATGTTATTTAGGCTAATCAGGAAATACCAGACCAAATATTTATGTCACAAATTTTGGAGCCATTTATATCCCTTAATTGTATGTATTTTTAGCACATTGAAAACAATGATTAAAGAACAAGATTTCATAGTCTATCATAGGTAAAGTAAGAAACAGGAAAAAGAGATTAGTGTAATAACTGAAGCAAAAGGCCTGTTGCAGGTCTTGCAGAAGGCATAATTTCAGAACTTCTCTTTAGCTTAATAACCAAGGCTGCCTTACCTTATTTTTCAGACTTCTCTGCATTACGTTACGTCAGGTGATCTGCCTCACTCCTTGCTGCCTGTAATAAATTACAGAGACTTTTACAACAATTGCCTACTTTTCCAAAAACTTTTGACTATTCCTAAAATAGCTTGAAATCCTTATCAAGGATATTAGCAGTCTTCAGTTTTAGCAACATTTAACATTTGACCCATACTTATCAATATGTATTGTAAACCTTTTTAGACTTGTCAACAGAAACTATAGTTGAAATGTAGGTAGATATAAATATAACTTCATAACCTGTTTCCCATGGTCCACCCATGAGCAACTTGTTTGAGGTTTGTGGCTTCTTCCTCGGAGAAAACTCCTTCATTGTCTTCAAAGAATGATTGATTCAGTAAGTTGATCTGAGCACAGAAGTCACAGGAGAGGTCTCTGCCCCAGTATGGTGACCTGGAAGAATGATGATAGGTTATCATTTTTCTTTTGTTGCGGTGAATTCAGCTCATGGGTATGGTACAGATAAACATCTAACAGGAACAGTCCATTTTAAACTGCTCTCAGACATGGTAGGCAGAAAAATCCTTGAGATTATTGTGAACCATACTCTAGAAAGTCCTCTTTGCTTCTTAGGAATTTATGTCATATTTGAAGAATATGTCAAAATGTCATTCAATCATGCTTTTACAGAACAGATGAGCATTTGAGTTTTGGTCTAAGCTTTGAATAGTGAACATTAATTGTTAAGAAAATATAATTTATGTAGTGGAGTGAATGAATACAAACATACCCTTTGTCTTTTATCTTTCATTGGAAACATGGTCAAGCTTAATGATTGCTATAATATATAAACGAATACACATATTAATTCTTTTAATATGAATTTGTAACTTCTGAATATCTGCTTGGATAGACTTTTCCCACCTCATTCCCTTTTCCCGTTCCTTTGTTTTTGCTACTTGTTACCAGCCTGAACAAATGATATCTCGTTTCTCTGACAGTAATCTATTCTGTTTTATAGTTCAGTGCAGATATATTTAATACGCACTATGAAATTAATCTTTCTCATATATAGTTTAAAGTCTACATGAAGGCTGGTGTCTGAGTTACAAAATGAATGAATATAGCCTCCTGATCTTTGCCTTTACAATGCCCTTTTGTTCTGTAAGTTTCCAAGTGCAAAGAGTAGGGGGGCTCAGTAAACAAAAACCTCTTTGCACTTCTTAGGAGAGCTAAGTACTCTGTCTGTAGAGTCAGCAACTTCCAATTGACTTTCAAATAATCTGAAATATATGAGTTCCTTCCACAAAATGAAAATTCTGGCTGGGGTAATGAATATTCTCATTCCTTACTCTCAGAGTCACAACAATGTGAGAAAGCCACCTGCCTAGAGGGGGTTTACTACTTTTAAAAAAGTGGGGATTATCTCAGCCAGTGCATGCACTATTGACTACTCGTTTCAGTCTACATATTTTCTTTATAATATTGTAAGGCAAAAGTTCTGTAACAGATTCAAAGTGAGATATACTCTAATTCTCACGGACATAGTATTCTAATAGCACTTCCTAGGACTGCGCAGAAATAAAGCAAACTTGGGGGGATTATGGAAAAAGTATAAGAGATGATCCTCATAGACTAGAAAGACATAGACTGTCTTTCTGGATTTAAATTTCAAGGGCAGAGGCTATATAAGAACGTGACACAATTAAATGGCTCACACACTGTGCACTTAGGAAAATTTAACGAAACTTCTGAACTGTGAAGCTTGACGCAGAAAGAGATTGGTAAGTCTGACGCTGCAGCCTAGGCTTTGACTGATGCAAGAACTTCAGAGTCACGCCTTAAAATCATTTTGATATATCAAGTACAGATAAAAGTAATTAATGGGTTAATCTTCTACCTGTACAATCCCCTATTATACACAGTTATATAGTTCTAAATAAAACAGATGTCCAAAATCCAAAATGCTTATAAGATCACTTAGATGAGCCAAAAGGTATACAGTGCTGTTCAGTTCATAACACAGAAGCCTTGAAAGGAATTTGGATACTAATAACTGACCTAAAGATGTGACTGTTTATTCCAGTCATTTACAAACATTGGGAATTGTGCAACACTCTGACATCATTTCTGCTAGCAGCTGGAAATCCTTGCTGAACATCTGTCTGAAGTGCTGTTCTCATAATTCAGCTGCCAAAAATGGCTGAGTAAATTACAATAATATTCCAATTTTTATTTCTTAATAAAGTTTTCTGTCCCTTTTTGAAGGCAAAATACTTCTATGAAAACTCTTTTCAACATTTGCAGAGCTTTTAGTTACATTTTGTCTTATGAAAATATAGAATACTAAGATTTTTCAATCTGTCAGAAGTTTTATTAGATTCATTTACACTAGATTTTATTTGACATTGGCAGATTGCTTTGAAATGGTTGCTTACTCCTCTTGAAAGTGGGGTAACTGTAATGAGAAGACGTACTTCTGAAAAGGCAAAAATGCTGTGGGGACTACTATTTAACTTTAACCTTCATTGAAATAAAGGATCAACAACACTCCAAAATTTGAGAAGAGTGAAAAAAGTGTTGAGCTTTTTCATTTTACCTACAAATGTAGGTATAAAAATAAAGTGGTTAACCTGGGTTTGCTATGATTATGTATACTTTTAGACTGCCTCCTTTGCACTTGGCAACTGAATACAACATGGGACAGCATGAGCAACAGTCTGATTTTCTCAGTGGAGAACAAAGAACTCTAGTTCTGAACTCATTGTATCTACGTCTTTAGCTGTTAGTACTGGGTTTAATTTCTCTTAATGCTTTTCAAAATAGGTTAACTGAATTGCACTCTGCTTCTGCTAATTTACTTGAACAGATTCTACTGCTCTGTACTTCTGACTTAGATGTTCCTTTTATTTATGTTCCTAAACTAGAAGCACATAATTCCTGTACCTGATCTCTTTACATTTTAGTTCAGTTGTAAAATAAGGAATGTTATGATTTGATAGACATTCCTTGAAATGGATACTTTTATGTGTTGAATTGTGTGTATAGAAATTTCATGTCAGCCTCATTTAAGGAGTAACAAGTATTTAGTTGTTTCTCCAAAATTAATGACCACTGAATTGTGAAGGGGTACACTGGATAGTAAACTAATATCTTTACAACCTCCTCTTACTTTCTTCTGCAAAAAAAGCCTGCAAGGCTTTATGTGTTGGGAATTACTAATTTATAAGTAAGTAATACAGAATTTTCACAGTAATTTTTGTAGCTTCTATAAAGGCTCGGTTTTTTAATTGATTCCATCCTCAGTCATCCTGTCTTTAACGTAGCATCCAGAAAAATTATACTATGTAAAGTGAATATAAGTGACAGCAGAACTGGGATTTGAGACACATCTCTCTCTCCGCTGGTGACAACTGAAACTTCTGGCAGCTCGAAGAGTCATGTATCTCATACATTGGAAAGAGCCTTAAGCTCTTAACAGAATGTACAGCTCCATTTAATTGGTTATTTATACATCCTCACCCAATTGCTTTTTTAAAATAAATTTGTCATTTGTAGGTCTTGTTAAGTCCACTCTGCCAAATAAGCCATTAAGCCATTGGGCCACACAGTTTATTAAAATGCTTTTTGTGAACAGGGAATTCATCTGTGAAGATATCATCTTTCCCAGGGAAGTTCGGAAAAAGTTTGCCAAAAAGTAACTGAAGTTAAAAAATCAACAGATATCCGTTTCTCTGGTGTTCGTCTAAAAGAAATTTCTGAACAGATGTGAGATGGAAGCATGCAGAAAACCACTGGTGAAATGCTGAGTGAAGGGTATCTGCATGGTGAATTCTACCTCAGAAATGAAAATCAATCAAAATTGAATGCAAAACAAACAAACAAAACATGGAAAAATACCTTAAACCCTTAAAAATAGACAGAAAATTCTAGGACATAATTTTATTATATGGCAAAACCTAGATCCAGAAGAGCATTCAGCCCCCATGACTGTTACAAGTTAAAGACTCTCAGTTTCCACACCTCAGCTGTTACCTCACATTCTATATGTCTATTCTAGATGTGTCTTGTGAGCTTTTTCAAATATATGTATCTTGGGAGTGCTAGAGCAGCTGAGTACAAGCAGTTCATCCTTGTGTCTCAGGATACACCTTGAGTATGTATCCTATAACTGTCTTGATGAATAGGTCTCATCTGCTAGCTGCTCATATTCTACATCATGCTTAGTACCAAAACCAGTCTGTGCAACATATGGGACAATCATCCTCTTTACTCAAAAACTAGCTCAGATAGATGCCATTTTACAACCAACCTAGGTCAATATAAGTTTGCACTGCAACACTGATGAAAACACTGATTTTCCCTTAACACTGACCACATACTGTCACTCTTCTATGCCAGCAACTGTGTGATTTCGTATCAGTTTGATAGCTCCATGATCAGTGCCTGGCTTAGTTTTCAACAAGAAAATCTTCCTCTTCCAATTGTCAAATGCCTATTAAGTCACTTTGGCCAGCATAGTGGGAGAAGATGAGTTGCACATCAGGGGTTATGAGTTGTGCGAAGACAGGTTTCCACCACACATACTCCTTTACATAAATGAAGAATAAAAAGTTGATAGAGCAGAGCTGATGAATCTCTGAAACAAGAAAAAAAAAAATCACATTTTTTCTTAGAGTCTATATTTGCAGGCACTCTAAGTGCAATGAGCTGAATCAGCAGGAGTCTCATGCGCGGCATGGATGTTACTGGATTCAAAATTTATATTTCTTAAGGCATGAATACTACATAAAGAAATTATTAAGGATTCTTAACCATTTATTGAAGTACTGGGCATTATAGCACAGTTGAGAAAAATCACCATCAGTTATATTTCAACCTCAGTAAATTTAAGAAAGACAGAATAACAAATAAACTTTCTCTTTTATACACAGAAGAACATATAAGCTAATAACAAGGAACAGATCATGACCATCATATGAAATTCATCTTATTTAGAGATAATAGAATACAATCTAATATAAATAATTTGAAATATGAGTGTAATGTTGACTTTGGTATGATAAAGACTGGCTTAGCTTTATAAGGCAATTGAACCAACTTTTGTTTTATGTCTTACTGAACATCTCAGAGGCATTAGAAATGTTTGATAATATAAATATTAAAATATTATTACTACTTGTAACTAAACACTCTGAATTTAACTGTAACATCCTCACTATTTAGGAAGGATGGATTTTACAAAGATTCACTTACCAAAATAAGGTTGGTTCAATAAATAACAAAGATTTTTTGGTATAATGCCAATCATTATTCCCATCACCTCAGTGCAGCAAACTCTTCAGTTTCAGCTGATTCATTTTAGGAAAAGATGTTTGAAGATACACTGAATCCATATAGTTTATAGATGAAATAATTAGCAACTTTTTTTCCCCAGGATGTTAAGTAAAATTGAAAACTGAAGAAGCAAAATGGGAAAGAAAAAAGTATGAAAATGGATATGGAAGGAAAAATAAAAAGATAAAGAGAAAAGGGAGAGGGAAAGGAAAGAGAAAAGGGGGGGAAAAAATTGTTCATGTTACTAGGGTACCGATAAGAGCTCTGAACCTACAGATTATCACCAGACTAATTTTAAACAATGCAGAATCAATATCTACAAGAGGAAGTCCAATTGGGGGAGTACAGTTGAGTATCTTCTACTTTTATATGGAAACATAGACTTTAGATTTGTAAAGGTCTGAAATTTGAGTAATTTTTACTCAAAAGTTGATCAATAAACAGGTTTTTTTAATCTGTTTGAGACCAATGTTAAATATATATATCTTGAGTTGTGCTGAAAAATGGCACTAAACATCTGTATTCCTGTGTTTATGTGTGTGATAGAAGAGAAAAGGAAAAGAGAAGGAAAAGACAGAGGAAAATGCTTTCTTGCACTTATTTAGTTGCTTTTGAAAAGAAAAGCTTCGTTATTCTGCAGATTTATAACTACTATTCATAAATAAGCACTGCTTACCGTATCAGATTCTCCAGGTCCATTCAGTTTATCTTCCTTTTCCTTACATGTTAGGTACAACTTAGTAAATGAAGTTATTCTTCTTAGAATACAAACTGTAGACTAAATGTGACTCTCAGCTGTCATAGTGGTTCTAATGGTCATGTGAACTGTGCATCTCCTTAGAGAGTACTGATAGGATCCTTAGCTTTCATTGAAGTGCTGTGCAGGCTGAAATGACTTAACACAGTGCATCAGAAAATTGCAGTATGAAAAGGCAAACATAATGCCATTTTCAAGTACATTGGTTTTATTGTTACAGGATTGAAAACACTTTATAAATTCGCTTGCATGCTTTGCTTCTGGTTGCAAGAATCCTTCTAGTAACTTCAGAAGGGACAGAGCATGGGTCCCTGTCACAGGACTGGTGGCATGGTTTCTCTGGCAGGACTGCCAACACATGAAGTAAAATAAGGTCAGTGACTTCTGCTAAGGAGTGGAGACCAAGGCATTAGCCACTTGTTTAAACGTTATAGGAAAGACACTCCTGGAAGCCTGAAAAAAGAAAGGAACTGGATGCTATTTGCTTTGAGAGCTGTCAGACTCTTTTCCTGTCTTTCCTTTCACTTTAGCCTGAGTTGCCAGTTGGATCAGAGAGTAATTAGCAGTGACACAAAGCCTGTGAAAGTAGCCAAGTCCTTCTTAAACTCTCCTGTTGTATGTCTTGTGAAGAGAGGATACAGTCAGGCATGGAAAGTTACTTCCTGCACTTAATATCTGGTCAGTCATATGTGAATATGAAAGGAGGAATAACAACTCTTAGAAATAAAAGGATGAGCTAGCGGGGCTTATCTAAAGAGCTTTAAACTAGCTACGAAGGGGGAAGAGGACAAAACAGGCCTCTCAAGAGATGAGCCTAGGGGAATGATCTTGAGCTGGGGGTGAGGCAGATGACTCGACTGAAGTGCATCTATACCAGTGTATGCAGCATGAGCAACAAGCAGGAAGAGCTGGAAGCGACTGTGAGTCAGCTTAATTATGACCTTGTTGCTATCACCAAAACATGGTGGGACCACTCCCATGACTGGAGTGCTGTGATAGATGGCTACAAGCTCTTCAGAAGGGATAGACGAGGCAAGAAGGGTGGTGGTGTGGCCCTTTATATTAAGGACTGTTTCGATGCTAAAGATCTTGGGGTTGGGAATGACAGAGTGGAGTGTCTATGGGTAAGGATCAGGGGGAAGGCCTGTAAGGGCAACATCTTGGTGGAGGTCTGTTATAGACCGCCTAATCTGGATGAAGAGTTGGATGAGGCATTCTATGAGCAGCTTGCGTAAGTCGCACAATTGCCAGCGCTTTTTCTCATGGGAGACTTCAACTTCCCTGATATATGTTGGAAATATAATACAGCACAGAGGAAGCAGTCCAGGAGGTTTCTAGACTGCATGGAAGATAGTTTCCTTATGCAACTGGTAGGAGAGCCTACCAGGGGTGGTGCCCTGCTAGACCTGGTTTTCGCTAACAGAGAAGGGCTGGTGGGAGAAGTGAAGGTTGGGGACTGTCTTGGGCAGAGCGACCATGGAATTGTAGAATTCTCTATTCTTGGAGAAGTCAAAAGAGTGACCAGTAAAACTACTTACTTGAACTTCCAGAGGGCAGACTTTGACCTGTTCAGGGCGCTTGTAGCATGGGTCCCTTGGGAGTCACTTCTCAAGGGTAAAGGGCTCCAGGAGGCCTGGACACTCCTCAAGACGGAAACCTTAAAGGCGCAAGAACAGGCTGTCACTGAGTACCATAAGGCAAGCCATAGGGGAAGATGACCGGTGTGGATGAGCTGTGGACTATTGTTGAGACTTAGGGAGAAAAAGAGAGTCTATGTCCTCTGGAAGAAGGGGCAGGCTACTTGGGGGGATTACAAGGTAGTAGCTAAGGTATGCAGGGAGGAAGTTAGGAAGGCAAAAGCCCAACTTGAACTCAGATTGGCCACTGCAGTAAAAGACAATAAAAAATCCTTTTATAAATATATCAATGGCAAAAGAAGAGCCAAGGATATTTCTCATCCTATACTTGATGCAGCAGGGAATGTGGCCACTGAAGACAAGAAGAAGGCTGAGGTCCTCAATGCCTTCTTCACAACTGCCTTTAATTGCCAGACCAGTCATCCGCTGGGCATTTTATGTCCTGATCTGGAAGTCTGGGACCCTATTCAGAATATACCCCGGCGATTCAGGTGGAGACAGTCAGAGAGCTCCTCCTCCATCTGGACTGTCACAAGTCCATGGGACCAGATGGGCTACACCCTCGGGTACTGAGGGAGCTGGGGGGGTGATTGCTGAGCCCCTCTCGGCCATCTATCAGCGCTCCTGGTTAACTGGAGAGGTCCCGGAGAATTGGAGGCTTGCCGATGTGACTCCCATCTTCAAGAAGGGCCGTAAGGAGGATCTGGGGAACTATAGGCCTGTTAGCCTAACCTCAGTACCAGGGAGAGTAATGGAGCAAATCATCTCGGGTGAGATTGCATGGCACATGCGTGGTGTCCAAGGGATCGGGCCCAGCCAGCATGGGTTCATGAAGGGCAGGTTGTGCTTGACCAACCTCATCTCCTTCTACAACTGGGTGACCAGTCTGATAGGTGAGGGAAGGGCTGTTGATGTAGCCTACCTAGACTTCAGCAAAGCCTTTGACACGGTCTCTCACAGGCTTCTCCTGGGGAAACTGGCTGCCCGTGGTCTGGACAGATATATACTTCTTTGGGTAAGGAACTGGCTAGAGGGCCGTGCCCAGTGGATAGTGGTTAATGGAGTTAAGTCCAGCTGGTGACCTGTTACGAGTGGCGTCCCCCAGGGGTCGGTACTGGGGCCATCTTGTTTAATATATTTATTGACAACCTAGGTGAGGGGATTGAGTGCACCCTCAGTAAGTTTGCAGATGACACCAAGATGTGAGGTGGTGTGGATCTGCCTGAGGGTAGGGAGGCCCTACAGTGGGCAGAGAGGCCTCTAATGGGGCTGAATAAGCTGGATCGCTGGGCTGAGATGAATGGGACGAGGTTCAACAAAGCCAAGTGCCGGGTCCTGCACTTTGACTGCAATAACCCCAAGCAGCACTATAGGCTTGGGGATGAGTGGCTAGATGATTGTGAAGAAGAAAGAGATCTGGTGGTGCTGGTTGATGCTCGGCTGAACATGAGCCGACAGTTGCCTGGGTGGCCAAGAAGGCTAACGGTATCTTGGCCTGCATTAGAAATAGTGTGGCCAGCAGGAACAGGGAGGTGATCATCCCCCTCTACTCAGCACTGGTGAGGCCGCACCTCGAGTATTGTGTTCAGTTTTCGGCCCCTCACTACAGGAAAGATGTTGAGGCCCTGCAGTGTGTCCATAGAAGGGCAACGAAACTGGTGAGGGGTCTGGAGCACAGGTCTTATGAGGAGCGTCTGAGGGAGTTGGGATTGTTTAGTCTGGAGAAGAGGAGGCTCAGGAGAGACCTCATTGTACTCTACGACCTCCTGAAGGGAGGGTTGAAGAGGGGTTTGGCCTCTTCTCCCAGGCAACGGTCAGGACCCAGGGAAATGGCCACAAGTTGTATCACAGAAGGTTTAGGTTAGACACGAGGACAAACTTTTTCCCCCAGAGAGTGGTCAGGCACTGAAATGGCCTGCCCAGAGAGGTCGTTGAGTCTCCATCCCTGGCAGTGTTCAAGAGGTGTCTGGACGAGGAGCTACGAGATATGGTTTAGTAGCTTGTGGTAGCAGTTGTAATGAGAAGACGGTTGGACTAGATGATCCTATAGGTCTTTTCCAACCTTGTGATTCTATTCTATGAAATGTGCCAGAACAGAACAGGTTTCCCTCTAATTTGGCAACTTGCTGCTAATCTTAGAATCCTCCTAATTGAAAAAATCATAATAATATATTTATGATACTTAACCTCTGAGACTACACAGGGTTTGGACATTCTCCATAAATAAATAAAATGTAAATTATCAGGATAACTAGCATCTGCAGTTTTGCAAGCTTATTCAGGTGCTACGCAGATAGCTTGGCCTGTTCTTTAAAACATCACTAAGCCATTTGCACCAGCCACAAGTTTTAACATTATTTGCTGAAGAAAAAGATATAAGAAGACCACAGGATAAGGCATCCAAAAGGAAAGATCCTTTCGCAGATCTTAATGAAAACTAATGGAAAATTGAAAGCACAGAATTTGTTTCAATAACACTGACTCTTAAACTCACAGTAACTGATCACCTTGTGGTTTAGAGTGGGGAATAAGCAGGAACACGATCTCCCTAATGATCTCTGTGTCAATTGCAGTACAATCAGACCCAAAGCAGTAATGTTAACATTCAAGTGAATAGATCAGGATGCATGTGGGTCAGAAACAGATACCCACAAAAATCTGAAGATGGTCTTCTTTAGCTTAGGCCTAGAGTTAAAACATTTGTCAGAGGCTGCACAGTTGCTTAGAATGCTGATTATTTATGTACCACCTTCTCTCTGTGTAAATTCATCTCACTTTTCAGGTAGACTAAAATGGCTCTCATTTTGGCATTAAAATGACAATGAAATGTAATTAAAACACTACTTAAGAGTGTTAAGCATGAAATAGATTAAGCTGAATATGCAGGAATATAAAATCCTAAATCAGTCTAATCTTATTTCACTCTGAATGGGCCTTAAAGAAATGGAAAGAAAGTTTTTTTCAGCTTACTGACAGTGCATTCACATAAAATTTGGAGACGAATTTTTTTCCTCTAATAACATTGAAGAAAGGCATATAATCTTAAGTCAAGCAAAAGATCTGGCTGTATCCTTTAAAGCATGTGTATGCAACATTTGGGTTTCCTGGGCTGCACTGAGTGAAGAGGAATTGTCTTGGGCTGCATATAAAATATATAATATAGTTTTGTTACTTATGTACATTAATTTCTTTTATTTTTTTATTCAATATTTTTTACTAAAACAGAAAAAAACAAAGGGCATAAAAAACATGTAATTAGCAGATTGGACACGTGGTTTAAAGAGTCAAGAAACTTAAGATCCTAAAAGCTGACATCAGGAAACAGTAACAGTGATACTTCAATCATTTCATGCTTTTGGTGGAGATCAAGATTATATGTTGTCAGGTGCTGAGAAGGAGGAAAATAATTCTACTGTAAAAAAGAGGAATCCTTCATTTACTGGGATTGGTTCAGGCATAGTGTTCAATTTTTTTCCTAGCGAAATCTAAATTCCTTGTGATAACACACTGATCTAATTCCTTGTATTATTAATGTCATAACTACATTATTTATAAACAAGTCATATCAGAAGTCCTTGATTGTGACTATATAGAGAGATCTGGTGACTTTGAATATAAGTTAATCATTATTTGGGGACTTGCAGATCATAGGCCAGAAGTCCTATTCAAACAGTGTTTTCTTATAGATAATAAGATACCATAGACATGAAGTAGGACATAAAATCTACAAAGACAGGTGTACATGGAAGCTCTGTAGCTCCTGGAAGTCAGGGCCTGTTTGCCTTTACTACTGATGCCATTTACCTGAACCTGGAACTGGTGTTTATAACTTTATCCAAGAAATCAAGTGGCAAAATGCAAATGGGCCACAAAAGGCCCATTGTTGTAAAATGTCTTTCCTTTTGTGTTGCCACCAGCAAAATTTTGAGTCACCCAGAGTACCAAAAAGACCTATTGCTATCTGAGACTTCCACCGAGAGCTCACAAGGGATAGTTTTTGCATTACATAAGTATATGAGAACTAGCAAAATTTAGGCTTGGAGTTCAGATGTCAGATCTGAAAGACCATGTTTGTTTTTCTTTTTGTCTGTTTTTCATTGTCCTGCGTTAACTCTCCTTTAATTTCCTTACCATAGTTACCATAGTTGTTCATGCTTATCATCTTTTCTTTGGAAGAATCCATTTTCAGACAACAATATGATATATTCTGCTTACTTACATTTTTTTTTTTTAAATGTGTGGGGAAAAAAACTTGATTCTTTAGATCTACTCCAATTTCAACAGAGCTTGAGGTACAACTTCCATAGATTCACCATAGCTGATATAAAATCATAGAATCACCAAGATTGGAAAAGACCTCCAAGATCATCCATTCCAACCATCCACATACCACCAGTATTTCTCCACTAAACCACATCCCTAAGTACAATATCTAAACATTTCTTGAACACCTTCATGGACAATGACTCAATTGCTTCCCTGGGCAGATCATTCCAACACCTGACCACTCTTTCAGAGAATAAATGGTTTGTAACATCTAACCTGAAAATATGTAATCCAGACTTAGATGATTGTACTTGCAAATCTGTGAAAAAGACAGGCAGAAGTAATAGAAAATACAGGTTTCTCCATAGATAGAAGTAAATGAATATTAAGTTGTTACTTATATGGGGAGTGATATAAAATCATAAGTGAAGAAGTAGAAAGAACTGAAAAATACCCCAGGAAGAAGATAGATGGGGTGGGAGAAGGAGACGGAGAACAATAGCTGTGAAAACATAGGGAAAAAAATGATACATATAGCACTTCAAAGACCCAGGACAGGAGGAATTGTGCCAACTTAGTTTAATACAGTATAAGAGTATAAAGAGGAAATAACCCCGTTATGGATAATTAGGGACAGAACCATGGAGATCCTCCAGCTGTTTCTCACCATCCCTCTGATGCAAAGCGGATGGACCTTTATTTGTAGCATCTGGCTTTGACAGGTTTAGAGCACCTTTGTGCCACTGATGCAGATCAACTTCTGGCTTTTACTTTCTCCTAATTTCTCCTTTTGGAATGACATAAATAATCCATGCTTTGATGTCACAGTTCTTGATGGGACCAAAAATAATAAGATTATAACATACTAATGCCTGAGTGTCTTTTATTTTGTTTCATTTTTTAACAGTCTTCCACTGGGTGACGACAGACCTTTAGTGAGAAAGAAGGGAAATGGTAACAATTAAAAAATGATCGAAGACATGTTACTCTATAAAACAGTTAAGTAAAGGGCAATTTTAGGCAAGATTTTATCTGCAAAATGATCAACTGTATGCATGCAGTGTGGAGCACTTTGAAGAAACAAATTCAAATAATTGTTTTTTAGAAATAACCTTGTTTTGTTGTTTTATTGAGTAACTGATGCAAACATCGTAGCTTAAGTGTTTGTTACTTATTTGAATGTATTTATTTTAAACTTCTGTTCTAGAATCAGTTGCTCAAGCCAAGGTCATTCTGAGGCAAGTTCCATGTGAGGAAGTCCCGAATTAATTCTAAATGTCAAACAGAATCACAATGTTGAGAGACTGGACAAGCAAATGCAACTTTGGAAAATGTTTTCCTGAGCAATTAACCGAGAAACTGCCATAGAAAGATCTTGTCTTGTCAAGCATTCCTGACCCCATCTTTTCTTTCCAGATGCTGTGTAATTTTTTTCTCTGATAGTGTCTGCACTACAAAACGCAAGAGGGCCAGGAAAAGAGTTCAAGAACTTTACCCTGTTATGCATCTGTTAGGCTGCACCTCGTTCTGCACGAAACAAGACAAATCTTGCCAAATTTCCAAGATGGATCTGTTCTGCCAGAGATGGCTCCAAAGCACTGGGATGTGTGTCAATTGATGCCACTTAGCATTAGAGCAAGGAACTGGTCTCTGAAAGTTATTTGCTTAGCAGCATCGTTATAACCAAGGGTATCAAGATTCACTCTGGGAATAGTGATG
Source organism: Meleagris gallopavo (assembly GCF_905368555.1). Lineage (NCBI taxonomy): Eukaryota > Metazoa > Chordata > Aves > Galliformes > Phasianidae > Meleagris > Meleagris gallopavo. The sequence continues at coordinate 151,467,962 of NC_139404.1, read as the reverse complement.
AATATAAGTTTATCATAACAGAATGGTGATGCAGATCTTTTCTTGTATCATCTACCACACAAAAGATAAACATAATATATCTGACAGCTCTCTTGCTTAAGACTCTTCTAGTTTAAGCCCTTTTACTACCAACTGGGATGATTATATCCTTTTGCGGGGAGAGAGAGAAGAGTCTGTGTACTTCGTCAATGAGGTAATGGAGACTAAAAGAAAAATGGGAAGAAGTCATTTTCCAAAAATCATTTTTTTTGGATCTGACCCAGTTAACAGCAGTTACCCTTCTGTTTTGCTGCTAATTCTCAAAGCGAAGTAATAGAAGCAAGAAAGGCCTCGGGACTCTTAGAGGGATCATAGGATTCAATTCACCTGTGAATTTGTCCAGTTAGAAACGTAAGCCTTTTGAGTCTCATATAGTCCAGTACCCTGAGTGCTTGGTTAATGGCAGCTACTGTGGCAAATGTCTTTGCTGTCTCAGTTGTTTTTTTCTTGCTTTTTTTTGGGGGGGTTGCATTTTGTTTTTCGCTTAAACTAGTAATGCGTCTAACTCCTCGTGAAACCACAAATGAAAATGCTTAAATGGCTAACATCTGGCTTATCTTCTGGACAAATGCACCAGCCAAGTTCTCAGTTCCCTGTTTCAGAGAAGATTGGTGGATATAAGATGCATTTCTGTGTTCTTTCTTCTCTAAACTTTCAGCAGTTATCATGATCATTTGCATAACATTTAACCACTATTTGCGTGGCTATTGTGTCCCTGAGGGTTGCTTTGTGTAAACACAATCTGTGTCACAGTCTTGGAATGGAGAAGAGAAAAACAACTTTTTCCCTTCATGCAGATAACTGTCTCCATAGTAGCTCTGCAGCTGCCTGGAGTATCTGTTGCGGTCAGCAGCAACTGGTACTACTATTAGCTAAGGAGTAAAATTATAAATCTATAGGGATGCGGTTATATGAGACAAGCTGAGCCTGTGTAACAGCTTATTGCTGGCGAGAGGAACAGTCTTGTTTCCTCCTCAGCAGCTTTTTAACTTGTTTCTTATTCTCATATGCTCTCCTTCCCCTTATTGCACTCTCAGGCACTTCAGACTTTTGGGCTATATATTTTCTAGTAAATTATATTTGCCCGGACCATATTCTGGCCAAGACACAACTTCCTTCACATTTGTCACTCTCTGGAATCTTCTGGCATTTGGTGGCCTCATACAAGCTGCCTGCAGGGAATGGTTTGGTGATTTTGCAGCTGCATCTGAGAGTTGTTGGAGGAAAGGTAGTTAACCTGGGCCAGAACCATGTCGAAGTCATTATAACAATTTAGTGTGGACAATGTGTACAATTCAGTTTCAGAGGCTGGGAGTGTTTCTTGGTACTGTTTAATATATTATAATTGCTGTAACACTGTGAGCCCATTCCTCTCAGTGAAGTAGTGGGAAACCAGCTCAGCCAAAGAGGAAGAAGAAAATGTATTTTGACAGGCTAGAGAGTTACATGAGCTCTTCATTGATCACAGAAAGAGTGAGGGTGAGGGCAAAAGTACATATCCAAGAGCAGAGAGGGAGAGGTGGAAAAGAAAGCAAAGACTTGACTTCTTCAGTATGAGCTCTGGCTGTCTTGTCTAACAGTGCTCTCTTTAATGGTATAATTATATGTATAAAGATACCTAGGGATGGATTCCTTGTCTTGCAGGGAGGTTGACTAAAGAGATCTGCAGACCAGTGCCAACATCTCACTGCCATTTTTCTGGAGATCTGAACTGCCAACCACTTTGATTTTGTAAGAAATTCCTAACTCTTGTCAGTCAAGCCCTACCATTAATGTCTGTAAACTAATCTAGTGTGTTTTACCTCAAATGGACAAGAGAGAGATCATGCAAACACTTCAAATGGCAGATGGAAGAGGTGATAGCATTCAGTAAGATGAGCAGAATGAGATGACCCTTCTTTAACCTTTTCATGTGACATATCTGCAACCGAAAGAGAGTGATGTGTACACATCCTTCAGAAGAGTTTGTACTCCGCTCTTCACTCTGAGTCAACAGTTATGCATTCAGCTGCAGCATCACTTCCATTAGCATAGGCAGCTCCCTGCTCTGGGACACAGATGTTCTGCTGGATTAAGGAACTGCTGGAAAACAAGCTTAAATTCCTGCATAAAAACAGGTATTTTTTCAGCATCTTCAGTTTTTCAGTCTATGTCACCGTTTGAAGAATAAAGGGCTTAAGTCAGAGCTTTTTGAAAGTACATCGTTCATGGGGCTGTGGGCTGAGAAAGCCTTTGTTATGCTGCAAGGTGACCCAAACACTTGTAAGATGTTCTCAATCATACCTATTTTCCATGTTGTTTAAAATAAACTTACATGTAAATATAATAGAATATTATTATATTATATTAGAATAGAAAAAAATTGAAGTTTTCAGTATTCTGGGGAAAAAATTCTTAGGTATTATTTTTTCACAGTGCATTGTTTAAAATCCCTTATCAGTTTATTTATAGCAAAAACTATGCAGTTTTTGCAATTTACGTTTATTTTTATAATTTGTGTTGAAGATTTCATTTAACTTTTATGACCATTGAGACTCTTATTCTTAACTAATACAAAGATTCTCATTCCATTTATATTCTCTGTTTTTTTCCAAGTTCTTCTTTTTTTCCCTTGTAGATTTTAGGTCAATGGACTCATTTATGGAATTCAGGAGTATGGAGGCCTGGAGATTTAGACAGATTGGAATGAACCTACAAACAGTATTTTGCTCTGTGGAGTAAGTCACTCAAGTCTTAACAGAATTAAAACGACCTTTTGGGCACACATGTTCATTAAAGCAGCATCCTCATGTCTTTTTAAAGCAGTTTTTCATTTCCATTTTAAAGATCTGACGCTTCTGTCCTTATATAAACTGCTTTAGTTCAAAGTTACTAGTAATTGATATTGCAATTAGAAGTTCTTCTGATTTGCAAATTCCCAAGAACTGTTTTGTGTTGTGGCTTTACAGTTGCAAAATAGCAGGAAACTTCTTTTATGTGCATATTCAAAAGATGGAGGATAATTTTTCCTTATGGCAAATGATCAAACAAATAAAAGAGATGTTCAACATTCATCTCATTTTCTATTGTAACTAGCGGAATCTCGTTTAGGTTTGAGTTCTGCTATTTTGACAAAATATTAAATGAGAATTTTATTAATAGGTCAGACAATATTTCTTATTTCTTACGAATTGATAGCAGACTAGTGCTTAAATGAAATCATCTGCAGTGATTGCCTCTGACTTCAACCTCAGAACTCATTTTTGTAGACATCCTTACAGATTTGCAAATCTAGCGGTTTGAGAGCATTCATTTTCAGTGGCTTCAATAATAAGTGTATGCTTTATGTATGTCTGTTAGAAAGTGACATGGTAGAAGCATTATGTTGTTTGATGCAGTTTGGGTAATTCCTTCCTAACATTCACAGATCCATTGTCTTCCTTCCTCTGTTGTCTCGTGTTACTTCTGTCCTTTTTGTTGTTTTCAGTGTTACTATTTTTTGCCTGAGCATATATGTAAGAAAATACTAAGCAGTGAGATCTGTATATGGATGAGTTTAGCCTAACAGCGAGCAGTCTGAATGGAAAGCAATCCTTTGAGTGTGCACTCACCTAAATGCACTGCTAAAACTTCCAGGGGCCCTGTCTTGGCTCACAGTGCAGCCACAGGCGAATATGAGTGAATTGTGAGGGACTTTGTAGAGTTCTGAGAAAACAAAGAGACATAATGAGAATAGTGGGGAATGTCAGCATTCCTCGAGTCTGGTGTCTCCTCTTCAAGGAGCTTAAACACAGGTTTAATGCAGTATTACTTTGGAATGAGAGGATTTTAGACGTGCTGGGAGATGTGTTAGAAAAGATTAACTGCAGAGCTGATGGTAAAAAATGAATTTCCATTTCAGAATAAAAGAAATATAGACACTTTGAATGAAAAAGTGAGAAGAAAATCATCACTCTTCCCCAGTCAGATTACAAAGTCACTGATGTATTTCCAGATATACTTTACAAAATGACTTGAAATAGTGGTGTTAAAACATTTTTATCTCATTGAAGTTTTAGCAGTTTTAAAGGCATTTTTCTTTTGAAAATATAAGGAATGCAAAATGTTTTTATGAAAAACTATTGTCCTGACAAAAATGTTTTTAAAGTACCCCTTCAGAGGGCACAAATTCCACCCTGTTGTTTCTAGGTCCACAGTTAAAACAAGCTTTTAATATTCCTTTCCTTCTTCTCTGTTAGTAAAACATCTGTTGCATAGAAGATTCCATGCGAAATAAAATACTGTTGCCTTGGATTCTGATCCAAGAATCACTGTTTTCCTGATATATTTGGATAATAAAGCTCTTAATGCTAAGTGGTTAGCTTCCCAAATTAGCAAAATGCTTAGATATTGGTATGCAAAACAACATCAGTGGAACTCTTCGAATTGTTTGGTTTTGTTAGTTTAATAATTTCTGTGGATTGGCAGCAAGAAAAGAGAGGAGAAAATAGGAGTTAATATCATGGGAAGCCTGGAGCCGAGGAGTCCCTCACTGCAAAAGGCAAGGGAAAATAATCATCCCAATCTGAAGAGAAGATGTTTAACAGATAAAGCTTAGAAGAACAAACTACTCAGTCACCTATGAAAGGAACAGGTAAAGTAATCATTGGCAGATTAGGCAGTGTTGGCATGTGGTTTAAGGAACTAAGGCTGGAGGAAACAGAGGAAATGGAAGATGAATTTATGAGCATGTAAGAGATGTGCGTATTTATAAAGATCTGGCTTTGTTATGATACAAAGACAGTACGTTTTATTAGCATACTATGATTTCTCAAAGAGAATCAAGGCTCCTGTTTATATTCAAAATGCAGAATCGAATCTAACTTTATTTCCAAATAAAACATTTCACACTTCTTAAATATGTATGAGTTACAAAGTACCCAAGTCCTTTTCTCTGGGAGGAACACAGTGCAAGTGTATTCCACCACATCTAAAAACATCTTCAAGACTTATCATCTGCCTTGTAAACAAAAGAATTAAACATCAGTGAAGATTGTTGCTATCATAGACTTTTTATTAACTGTGGGTATATTTTAAAAGAAGCTGTGGGACTGCTTTAATAACTGGCCCTTCACGTGTTGAAAAAAGTCAAGCCAAATTTCTAATGAAGCGCATTTTTAGGTAAAAGCCATTAAGAATTTGGATTTGTACTCTAAGGAACCAGAAACTGATAATCACAGCTAAGCTTTGTTGTGGTTTTCTACTCACCCCCAAACAGAATCTGGGGATGTGAAAATCAGAATCTAACTAGAATCAGAAGAAAAACTTACATAGGCTCTTGTAATCACAATTCCAACCAAATAAGAAACTTCCTAACTATTTCAAACAAAATAAGAAATCTGAAACAATTGCCATCACAGCATTTATTTTTGAATTTATACATCTTACAACCACATAACATATAGGCATAAGTTTATGAATATATATATGTTAATAAAATAACCTACCAGTTTTGAATTCAAATTGTTTGTTTCCTTGTTCTCTCACCCAGTGTCAAAAATATTTATGTTATTTGGGGTTAGTTTTTTTGTCAGATAAGACAATTTTACTGGAATTTGATTCACAGAATCACAGAATCACAGAATTGTAGAGGTTGGAAGGGACCTCTAGAGATCATCGAGACCAACCCCCCTGCCAAAGCAGGTTCCTTACACCAGGTCGCACAGGTAGGCGTCCAGGCGAGACTTGAATATCTCCAGAGAAAGAGACTCCACAACCTCCCTGGACAGCCTGTTCCAGTGCTCCGTCACCCTCACCGTAAAGTTCTTACGTACATTCGTGCGAAACTTCCTATGCTGTAGCTTATGTCCATTTCCCCTCGTCCTGTCTCCACATACCACTGCAAAGAGACTGGTCTCACTGTTATGGCCGCCCTTATTGAGAGCCCTTAGGTTGACAGTATGTGTTAATTTAAATAACCCTAAACAACCATGGAGTTTTAGATATTTTGTCGATCCACAGATCTCGCTGGAAAAATGACGCTCTTTCAGAAATACTTCTGCAGTTCAACAACCACTGGGACATGCTTCATTTCAGTGAAAGATTCTCTCTGCTATCTCATATTTTCGCATAAACTAATGCTGAAATTCTAGAAGAGGCAATATCTTCAGCAAAAATGAAGCTTAATTGCTGTGTTACATGACACAGCACAGAATCTAAGGAGATCCAATTAAAATGCTGATTATTATTTATAGAGATTTAACTAAAATGCAACAGAATTTGCTTGTTTATCTGTATTCAGACCAAAAAAAAAAAAAAAATCTGTACTGGAACAAATTGTCATAACTTCATTTACAGTCTCACTGGATTTTACATAACTCTTCTGTATCAAGAAATATATTAAAATTTCCACAGACTTCTGAGGACAAGAATGGGGAAAGATAATCAGGTGGTTCATAAGGAGCAAAGGACAAACACAGAGCTTTTAGTTGCATTAATCTATTTCTGTTCCTGGCCTGATAATAAAAATGAGGGTAATTTATTGAAGTTTGTCATCTATGTTGTGGGGTTGCACAGGGAGAAGTAGAGGAAGGGTTGTTGTAGTCATTAAATTAACTGAAGTGATAATAGTAGATAAAAGGAGGAGCGATCATTGGAGAGAGGTTACATTTTGGCTCCGTGTTTGTGCTCTCCTACCAATGTATTAGAAAGGGACAGGATTTACCTAGGTTTTTGGTTAGTTACCTTTTTCCCTCTTAGACCAAGATCTTGTTTTGTCTCTGTGACAGAGTAGCTGAGGCAAAAAGGATGCTTTCCATTATCAGTCAGATGTCCTTGATGGGAGCTTAAATAAAGTTTTTGTCAATTTAGAAGTCACAAATAGTATGGCCAAATGCACATTGTACTATGAAGTTTTATTATCCAACAGTCTGGAGCTGAGAATGAATTAGAGGAAAGAACTTTCAGATCTCTGGAAGATGGCATCTGTGAATCCTGGTTACTGGGTAATGAGCTTTTCTACAAGAACAGCAACTAAACACAACAGGTAATGTTTGGTGACAGATAGCTGTCACAGAACATCACCAGCTTGTCATGAGCAAAAGGATTTCTGGATGCTAGGAATGATCTGGAACTAAGCTGGAAAAGAGATGGGGCAGGGCAATAAGGGTGAACAATCACAGAATTAGTAGTGATTGTGTTTAATATGCTGCCCAGTATTTCTAAATGGATTAAGAATATTGCAGATTAGTGAAGTGATGATTTGTGTATGTTGTCTTTCTTCATGCTCGTCTGAGACAACAGGCTTCCCGCAATGTGTGCATAGAGAGACTGCGTGTGGGACACTGGAAAGCAATGTGGAATTATGTGCTATTCATTTGTTTTCTGAATAACATGCTTAATTACCAGTTTAGAGTGAAGCACTGACAGTGACTTAATTTGGTTAATGAGAGAAAGGTCATGGCCCTTGCTCTGCTCAATCACCTTCTATAATCAAGCTTCCCAAAATAAGACTAAAAGTGTCTCAAGCTGTGCATGGGCATTGTCTGAACAAATAAGGCTGCATCACTAAAACATAACCTTTGATAATCCATATTTGCTTATAGCCTGTGATTCTGAAAGACATACAAAAATAGCTATTTTTCCCCAAGAACTTTTACATTTTAAACTACATTATTAGTTCTTCTTTTTCCTGAAAATAATAACACCCAATAAAATGCCCCACTTTTAGAGTGCATCTTTCTGTGCATTGTCATCTCATTCCTTTTTTTTTCCTCCACCATTTTCTGAAACAGCTTTGGCTGTTGAGGAACGGATGGCCTCTCGTTTCCAGTGTGAACTTCACAATGGCAGGCTGTATTCATGAAACCAGAGGCTAATTTGCCATTAGATGGATGACATGGTGAAATACCTTGTTGTTGCTCAGAGCTGAAGGTGTTGCAGAGCACAACAGTGTGTTGCCTCATAGTGGGTTCTTAAGGCACCCACTATGCCAGTGCTTTGTGTTGAATAGCTTTCAGTAGCTATCTAATGGGTAGCTGTGACACAGAATCGCAGTTTCACAGGGGTTGGAAGAGACCTCAAGAGATCATTGTCACTGATCCCCGCCAAAGCAGGTACCCTATGATAGGTCACACAGGTAGGTGTCCAAGATTGTGTTTTTCCTATAAAATCAACATAGTCAAATTCAAATACATACAGAAAAAGTTCATATTTTTCTAAATTTTTTAACTTCAGATGTGGTCAAGAGGGGTTACTGCATTTTAAAAAACTTTCCAGCTTTGATATGTAGACTTCATTCCCCAAAGTCCAGACTTATAAACTTCAAAAATGAGTAGCAGGCCCTTCCTATCTCTTTTCCTCCTTGACAAAATAGCTTTATTTGTGAGAAATTCTTCATTCTCTTCTCTATTTTTATGATCTGTGGTGATTTTAAGACCTCAGATCTAAATCATGACATGCAACAAAATTGTAGAAAGCTTATTTGCTGCATTCTGTGACAGTATGCTGCACTGGCTGTTTATCCATTTAATCTATGTTAATTCCTTTTGTTTTCTAGAGTTTAGGAAACCCTAACCTTAACCCTAACCCTAATTGAGAAGCTCTGATTCCTTGAGTTTAGAAAGGGATCTTTGTACTTTTTAAATTTGGTTTCTGATCTCTTTCTCAAATTATGCTTGGTTCAAAATGATCCAAATTTAACATTGAAACTAAATTTGAACTAACCAAATTAAAAACAAAATAAGCCTTTGAAAAAGTACCCTGAAAACTTCTATCATATATTGGTGTTATGGCTTATGCATTTAATATTGATATTTTTATTTTTTCCTTTTTTTATCTTGTTCTGAGTTTAATTTCAAATTTCTAAATGAGCTAGCTACATAGCAAGACCATATTTTTTCAACACAGTTATCACCAAGTGCTGCTTTGAAAGTAATGCTTTCTGTTTCATTATGTTGGCCCATGACATCAGAGGCGGGTGTTGGTGATATGACAGTAGAAGCTGAACCTTCCCACCAATATTCTCTTACATTTTGTTGCCATGTGACAGATGGCAGCAGAGGGGCAGTCTGACAAAAAATGTGTCTGACATGGAGGTGTGTATGAAGCAAAGGTATGTCATTGAATTCCTCTATGCAGAAAAAAATTGCAGCTATTGACATTCATTGACTCTTGCTGAATGTTTATGGAGATGTGAGCACACTGAGGTGATAGGTGGTGCATTTCAGCAGTGGTGATGTAAAAGACAAGCCATGTTCCAGATACCTTGCACATCTGTCACACCATGAAATGAAGAGTGTCTTTATCAGCTCATCTGTGTGAATAGGTGAATTCCAAGCTGGAAACTGTGTATGGAGCTGAGTATTGGTGTCAATACATGGGAAATAATGGTGGCAATGTTGGAATATTGCAAAGTTTGTGACAGGTGATTCTCACAGCTGCTCACACAGGAGCAGAAACTTGTCAAAACCTACTGAAGTAATACTGTCTGAAGGTGACAGTTTCCTGGATTGCATCATTACAAGTGATGAGACAGGGTGTCACATCTATGAACTGGAGTCAAAACAACAGCCTGTGTACTGATGGCATGTGAATTCCCCATCAAAGTTCAAGATGCAGCACTAAGCAGATAAAGGAATGTTCACTGTCTTTTGGGATGGGAAAAGTGGGTTCCTTCTGAATTTCGTGAAGCCCAAATAAATCATCAGCTGTGACCACTACATTCTGACTAAACTGAATGCTCCAGCTTCCAGAGTCAGGCAGAGAAAAAGATAATCTTTCTCTTGCAATGCGATAATGTCAGGCCCCATACCAGATCGAAGACTGTGGAACACACTGCCAATCTTGGCTGGACTGTCCTACCACTGCCCATTATATAGTCTGCAATTCTAATTTCTGTCTGTTCAGGCTAATGAAAGATGGACTTTGTGAGCAACGTTTTCTTAATAACAATGCTGTCAATAGGCGCAGTTATGAAGCAGTGGATCACCTCCACTGGTGCAGATTTTTGTGGCTGTGGCATGCAGGTTCTTGTTTGTTACCAGTGAAGATGCAGAGCTAATGGTGGTGACTGTGTTGAAAAAGAGTGTTCTGTAGCTAAGAATTTTCTCTATCAGATAGATAGCATTACTGTGCCCTTGGTTCCATAGTTTCCATGGAAATAGATTGGAGACATTACTTTCAGAGTGATCTACATACTTTAAAGGGTTCAAAATCTTTGAGGTAATTCTTTAATTGGATTTTTTTTTTTTCATCTGATTTAATGGTTTTCACAAAGGAATGAGAAATATGACATTACAGAAAGATTTTCAGATGGAGATAAATTGTCACATGCAGAGACAGGAAAAGTAAGCAAAAAGTTCTCACGAGGTACTTACGCTCTTCATTAGTATTATTCAGGGTTTTATCAGTCTGAAGTCCTCAGGTCTGTAAGCTGAATAAACCAACGTGCATAATTCTAGTTGCTGGTATGCATACATTTAAAGATAGTAAATTAATTAAGAAGATAAGTAATGTTTGTGATTGAGTAACATTTCTTACAAGCTATTCTACAATCATTTGACAAAATAAGAGTAGGGATAAAATCTATCATCCAAATAAAAATCCTCTCCTTATCCCTGAAAAAGATCACACAATAATGTAGCAGACGTCATATTCTTCCTTGTAAGCTTATTTTGTACTTTGTCATCTTTTCTTATTTTAACCTGTTTACTTCCCCCTCCCCCCTTTTTTTATGCAATGAGATATAATGACATAGCTAAGTGCTCTCTGGATCTGTTTATTTATTTATTTTTTTAATGTTGGAAGATAGTAGACATACCTTCCACAAAACAAATGTGCTGCTTTATCTTGGTTTAAAAGGCTCATGATGAAATAGAAGAGGGCAAGAGCTACACAGCTGGCTACAGGAATCTAACATTCTTCTATCAATATGTATAGTGAGGACTGGAAGCCAAGCAAGAAATTTGAGGGGAATTCCAATAAGCTGCACTGTCAAAACTGAAAACTATGAGTGAAGCTATAAAAATATTCTCCTAAAATGATATTTTTTATTAAGCTTTTAATCTTTCTTGCTTTGGAGAAAAATGCCATGATTTTACATTAAATATCAGAAAGGGCTACTTACCAAATTTGAAGTAAATCTCATTTTTTTGTTATCATGTTAAGATTTTGAATCACGTTTGATTTTGAATTATCCTCTCTACTCGCAGCTCAAGTATCAGGATTCATACTATTGCATTCATATTGGTACCCTGCAGTACAGGAAAGTTATTTGTAAACTGTGGTGAGCGCAGCGAAGGGATGGTTGAGGATGGATGTCTCTGTCCTTGGAAGTTTTCAGAATCTGTCTGGACACAACACCAAGCAACATGGTGTGACCTCAGAGTTGCTCCTGCTTTGAGTAAGAGGTTGGAAGAAGGTCTCCTGTATCCAGAATTCTCCTGTGAACCTTTCATGATCCTATCCCTGTCCTTATAGAATTTTTGACTTCATTTCAAAATTCCAGATTAGTCCATTTTGACTACTCCATTTTGATAAATAAACAAACAAAAATCTTTAGCTGTTGAATATTATGTGATACAACAAAAGGCAGTAAGTATAGTACAAATTCAGAAATAACTTATGTCTAAAAAGTAAATATAACTTTGCCATTATGTATCATTAAGAGATCTGAACCAGATCTTTTCTGTAGAACAGCGATATTATACAAGTCTCTTGTATTTGTAACATGAACTCTTATTAATTTGTGAAGATAGATACATGTATTTTTAGTTTTTATAGCCTGAACTATTAGTGTAACTGCATTTTTGTAAGGAAAAAAAAGGCCTTTTTGATCCTAAAAATAAACATTTTCCTTTGATTCATACTCTTGGAAATTATATTTATTAGATTTATTACCTTGGAGCTCAGCTGATAATGCTACTTAGAAATAAAATATGTATAGTGTACAGTAGATAATAATCTGTTTTGCATGTTAGCAGCAATACAGTGTACAAACAGCAATACATAATAAAGCAATCTTAAACTTGTTTTAATTCAATGATTATAGAATCTGAAGCTTTGGATAAGGCAGGCATTTTTTTTAACTTCTCCTCAGGTTGGCTATACCCTGAAAACCTTTGGACATAATTCCTTTTACTGTTCATCCTTTCAGCTGGACCTGACGGTGATTTATATCATAAATATGCTAAATTATTAAAATACAATCGAATATATTGAGAAATATTTGTGATCAACTGAATAATTCTGAATTCTAGTGCATTTATTATTTTCCTTTAATTCATAACTCATAAATTCATAAGGGATGTGCCTTGTGTTTAATAAATAAAGCCAATTAACGATTATTTTGCAGTATGATTTAGGTGATGGAGGCTAATTAGAAGCGATTGCAACAGATGTGAGTGATAATATCATTTTCACAGCACATAAATCAGATTTATCTAAGTAATTATGGTTCAGAGTATCCATGAGTCATATAGTCACAGAAATTTGTTGATGCCTAGAATTTGTGAACGAACATAAGTCCATCTTGTCTTACACATCTCAATATTTTACACTCTTTTAAGAAAAGTAATATGTTCAGCAGCTAGCACTAGCCAATCTATTTAAAACAGTTTTAATTCTCTAGATTGGAAACCATCATTGTTTCTAATTCAACAGGTTTTGTGAATTAGAAACATTCACTTCTCAGATTATGAACAGATTACTCTATTCAATCTATCACTTTCTTTCCTATTGATCTAAGCTCTTATTCATTGCTGGTGAAAATGCACTGTGAATGATGGTCGCTGTGTCAAAAAGAGTGTTTTGTAGCTGAGAATTAGGTCTATCAAGTAGTGTTGTATCAATAGTACTCTTTGTATCTGTTGTAGATTTCCAGGAAATAAATAGGAGGCATTACTCAGAGTGATTTACATAACCTAAATTTACCCTCTTTTAATTTAAAACTGTTCCCCCTTATTCTGTTACTATTAGGCTGTGTAAAAAGTCAGGATCTCTTCTGTTTATAACTCCTTTTAAATACTGAAAGGCTTCAAATGAGGTCTCCCCTCTTCTCCAGGCTGAACAAGCTCAGCTCCCTCAGCCTTTCTTCATAAGGGATGTGCTCCAGCCCTCTGATATTGCCCTCCTCCACTCCAATAGCTTCATGTCTTTATATCTGTGGATAACTGCATCATCAGAGTCCATTGTGCCTTTGTTCCAAACATCAAGGATGATCAGACCTGGAAAATTTGCAGTTGTGCAGGACCATGGATAAAGAGAATGAGACAACAGTAGCAGAGTATTTCTAAGGAATATGTGAATCGGAAGCATTATTTGATTTCAGTGAAGCAATTAGGGTAATGTAATATCTGAAGTGTCATGCCCTGACTGTTCAAACGTAATTCTAGTGGACTAATTAGAAAATAACTGGATTCTAGAAGCATGACTGGTTTAGCTTTGCTAATTACTCCAGCAGAAATAAAAAAATAGAAATAAATTGTCTTTGACAGAGTGGTAGGTGTGGAATTCTTGAGACAACAATTTTTTTCACAAAGAACGTTCTTACCGTAGGTGAAAAAGATGTTCTAATGGGATCTTCGGGATGCTATGCTGTTCTGATTCTAATTACTTCAATAAATATTGATAAAGATGCCAATTATGTTGTTAATGTCACGTGATGAAAATATAAACAACTGTATTTAAACAGTGAGAAGGTAGCATCCCAGTAGACCGTGGGACTTATGACCATATCAGGCTTAAAAGATAATACAAGTTACATATTTTCAATTATAACAAGATGGGTCTTAAGAATGTTTTTTAGACCATTCTCAAAGATAAGACACTAACATCTATAAATATCCATATCCTTTCAAGATAAGAGTTGTTATTTGCAAAGGGATAATAGTTGATCGGGTTTTGTTTGGTTAAGAACACACCTTTAAGTCTAGCAATAAAATGTGACAACTCTTCACTTTTGATTTTTGCTTGGGTCAAACTTTGACTTCCTGGAATACTTTTAGAATGACTGATCAGAACCAAATTTAGCATAAGTAGAAAATTCTAATTAGAATCAGCCTATTTTGACAATGAAACAATGCTAAATTACACAGAGAACAGAGTTTTCACACAGCTTACTAAGCACAATTATTTGGGTAGCCAACAGCAAGGCTTCTCTTTCTCAGCAACTTATTTCAACACTTCTTGACTCTTCTAGCCAGGCTTGTCCTTTTTATATGTTTTTATATGATGGGATTGTTGTTAAGAGATATCCTTGTACTATTTAGGTGATTTACGTAAATTTTGGGTTATGATTATGTTTAGACTTTGACTTAACAAATTATCACCTATTTATCAATTTTCATTTTTGCTGTAATATTACAAGATGATAAGCATGTAATGAGATTTACACTGCTGGCAGAAACTATTAAAGGATTAACAAACCACATCAACTTCCAATTTATTGATAAAATTGGTGTTGTTCTTTATTGGTCACCTCTACGAAAGATACTTTGGCCACATCTTCTGGCAGCCAAACTGTTGCAGCCATCTCTTACTGACTGCATCATCTTGTTAACTGTTCCTGTGGGATCCAATGGTCTTGATTTCATTTATCCTAGAAGTTTCTGCATGTTCATGATTTAGAAGAAAAGAGTGAGAAGTAGATTTTTTTTTTGTATTATTTATTTTTTCTCTTTTGTTTGTCTTGTGAGATTGCAAGTTGCAAAAGGAGCATTCTATCAGAACATTAAACAGAGCATTAAGAAACTTTCCATCTGCATCAGAAATATGAGATCATATAGTATTAGGGTATTTAGGGAAATTTGAGATTCTGCCCTAACTTTAATTCAGGGAAATTATACTCTAAGTTTGATCTAGTTTGGGGAGGCTTCTTTATGAAGAGAAATAGAAGCCTCAGGCATTTTTTTTTGTGCTATACTGTCAGTTCTGTTTCTCACTGGATTATATTTCATGGAATTATAAGTGAGCTAAGCTATAGTTTAGACTAAGATGTATGCTTCCAACACTTACAGTTTCATTCCCTTGCCAAGCTGCAGCCAACAGCTGCTGTTTGATATCTCCTAAGTGCTAGAGTTATCACCACAAGGCTGGGAGATAAAACGTGAAGGTTATGAGAACACGTGCTTTTCTGTGGAGTCAGATGAGGGCCATGTGGAATCTCTGTTGGGCCAGGATGACTATATGTGAGAATCAGTCCTGTATTCAGCCTAGTGATAGCATCTCCATACTTAAAAATAATTTGTGCAAGGGTACTATATTTATAGAAAACTTATGTTCCTATATTATAGGAAACTTATAAGCTTTCACCTTTAATATTTATACAGTATTAATGTAGCTCACAGCAAAAAAAAGCTAAATATATATAAAGATAAGACTGTTCTACATCCTTACCAAATCTTTTAATTATGGTATTTTTCAAAACTTATAAGATGTTTGACATTCCAGAATTTGGATTAATCTTGTATTCTCTCTCAATTAAAAACAAAGCAAGAGAAAACTTTTTATGTTCTAGTAACTTTATATATTTCCTTCATTCTGATTTATCATATTGAGTTAAACTTCTGTAGCCACTACAGACAACTTCTGCATAAAAAGGGCCACAACATAGCATTACCTGGTTAATCTGCTTTTCCTTAAAAATAAATCTATTTTCAGTTTTGTACATAGCCACATTAAAAGAACTCAAAAGCTTTTTATCTATGTATCTTCTATTAGGTTAATTTTAGCCACAGCTGCCTGTGGCTATTACCTAGTTGAATGGTCAAACCAGAAACTTACTACTGTTTGCTTTCTGTGGAAATAACATACATTCCATGGATCATACATTGTTGGGAATTCCTAAGAAGCTTGTTGAAGAATGAGCACACAGAGATTGTGTTAAGAGCTTAAAAATAATCAGTGCTAAATCCTGCTTTTTAATCAACCTTTAGTAAGGTTGAGAATTTCAACTTTCTAATTAATCAACGGTAATGACTTCTTATTTTCAGAACAGACGCATTCATTTTAATTGCTAAGATAGTGAAGTTGCTATAGATACATGAGAAACTGTTGAGTAAAACTGCACAGCTTATTCCTTGCTGATGCTGTCCCAAATAAACTAAGAAAAAATCAGCTTAGCAATATCTGGCTGTGTTATCAGCTTACTTTATCAGAGAGTGTTTAAGAAATATTTCTATGCAAAAAAAAATGTATTCAGCATCTTACATATTTCCAGTATCTTGATTCATCTGTAAATTGTTTGGAGACAGCTTATCTTTAGTCTTAAGTGTATACACAGAGTTTAGCATGGAACAGGTTCTAATTTACAGATGGAGTTCTGAGAAACTATATCTATTTGTACTGTGAAATCTTCCAGATCTTCATAGTATCATAAAATCATTAAATTTGGAAGAGACCTCCAAGATCATCTAGTCCAACTGTCCACCTACCACCAATATTGCCCACAAAACCTGTACTAAAGTACCGCATCTACACATTTCTTGAACACTTTCAGGGATGGGAACTTCCAGGGGAAGCTCCCTGGGCAGCCTGTTCCAGTGCCTGACCACTCTTTTGGAGAAGTTCTTCCTAATATGCAACCTGAATCTCCCCTGACACAATCTGAGGCTACTCCTACTAGTTCTAGCACTGTTACCTAGGAGAAGAGGCCGATCCCTGCCCTGCCACAACCTTTCAGGTAGTTGTAGAGAGTGATAAGGTCTCCCCTCTTTGACTGACTGAACAATCCCAGTTCCTTCATAAGACCTGTACTCCAGACCCCTCACCAGCTTCACTACACTTCTCTGGACACACTCCAGGGCACCAATGTCTTTCATGTAGTAAAGGGCCCAAGACTGAACACAGTACTCAAGATGCAGCCTCATCAGAGCTTAGAATAGGGGGATGATCACTTCCGTGCTCCTGCTGGTGGCACTATTTCTGATATAAGCAAGGATGTCACCTGGGCACATTGCTGGTTCATGTTCAGCCGAGCTTCAACCAACATCCCCAGAACATTTTCCTCTAGGCGGAAAAAAAAAAAAAAAAAGTTGCTCTTAATTTCAAAATTTTGAAATACTGCAAATATGAATCACTGATTGTTCCATGTGCCTTTTCTTTCTACTCTTTGTAACTGAAAAATCTTAAAATGTGAAAAAAGTAATTTTTAACGAGAGCTTACTATATATATTAATTATATATTTAATGAGAGTAACTATATATATATCTTAATATATACATTTATTCTCCTATATATACATATATATGTACTTATATAGACAATATCTATTTATATAACTCTTTTTTATATATATTTGTTTATATTGTCCTATATATGTAGTTATATAAATAGATATTGTCTATATAAGTACATATATATATGTATATACAGGACAATAAATATATATATATTAAGATACATATATATATATATATATTTGTGGTGGACATAATACTTTCCTGTTGTAATCTGAAGCATCATGCATCATGTCACTGCCCTCACAAGTTTTTGAGATTAATACAGATCAAAATTGGCCCTCTCTGTTGCCTCATTCACTTTCAACATGAGCTCTTCTATCTCTGGTCCTGGAACCAGTTGTGCCCATTTTATTACGTGTATAGAATAAACATTGAATAAAACCATACACAAAACAAGAAAAAAGAGATGCTTCCTCACGTAATGTTCTTCACAGTCCTTTTCTGAGGGTGCTGAAAATGCCCGACATTTAGATTGTTTATACATTCTCTGAAATAATTTCTGGCTTGCAGAAATATTTGGAGAACTCAGTAGTGTTTCATGCCACTTGCCAAGTCCTTCTTGCAAGCTAACCAATTTTCTGTCTGGATATATGGATGTTGTTAGCTATACCCATCAGCTGTGCAGAATGTGGCAGACTCTCTTCTCTGAATAACCCTCTAGAATCCTTCTTTCCACACCAGCTGACCATGTCCTGAGCACTAAGCAATATTTGCATTCTTCTGAGAGGATTATGTTTTTTCTTGCTGCAATTCCTTGACATAAGGACATCATAATCTTAATTTTTCTTACCAGGAGATTGAGTGCAGACATCTTACACAAAGCCTGTATCAGAACAAGGATACAGAAGTCATAGTTTGCAGGTTATTTGCATGGTGATTACTTTCTTAAGGGTTAATACAAATGTAGAGCCTGTGAGTTAGGTCAGAGTTTGAGCTGATAAAAGCAAGATGCACCCTGGCCCACATACTACCCATTTCACAGAGACTCTTCCTGTAACTGCTTGAACGATTATTCTGAACAATGTTCTACCATCCATTACTCTCCTTATCTCTGCTACTACTTCTCCTAAAGCTGAGTCACCTATTGTATCTGAAGTGCTTTGTACAAAGTGTTCCATACTTTCTATCTATGTGATAGTATTGGGCCATTTTCTATAGCCTTTTGTTGGAGTTTCCTGGATTGCAAAGCAAGGCCAAAACCTTCTCAAGATGGCAAATCTAGCATAAACTGGAAGAACATAAGGAAGAAAAAAAAATGTATTTGTATTTCAACAGTTTTCTTAATCTGAAATCAGGAAAATTCCAAAGAAGTATAATTTTTGTTCTTGCTTTTGAGGGAATCTATTTTAAAGTAATTTAAAAAATTTAAGTGTCCTCAATGATAATGTAAGCTAGATTCATGCATTAATTCTAATGATGTCAACCCATTTATCTATCAATTTTTTGACCAATTTATATTCTGATTGTATTTTCTCATTACAGGAAAATATCGTAATTGGGTTAATGCTTCAAATGTTTGAGAAGAATCATTAGTAGTAATTTGAAAAACTTTTTCTTACATTTTTCTCACATATTTTATTGTTGGTAGAAGACTAAATTTTCCTCCTTGGAACAATACCACAAGAATTTTGTAAACAAACAATTTTTCAAGAGCCTTGAGACAATGGCTCAGGCTTTATTTGGGATGTAACTGAATTGTATGCTAATTCAAATTCTGTTTAAAGTTTTCTTCCTCTAATAATTTCCCTTGAAGTTGATTATTCTGTAATCTGGGCAGCAGTAATGTTAAAGATTAACAAATGCTAACATGTGCTTCTGCACTTTCTATTTAGGCTTAATTTTAATTAAACTTCATTAGCAGAGCTAAGGAAATCCAGTGCAGATCTGCAGGTGACATGAATCCTATTGCACTATAAATACTGCAGTACCTATATAAAATCATCTAGGTTCACACTATAGGTGGAGGAGGTCTAATCTGTAATCAGTGGAGTTGAGGGAGTAATTCATCTGACCACGTTGCTCTTTTATTTCTGTATTTCTGCAGGAACCGGGACATGCCTTGTTGGAAAGTGAACTCAGAGCAATATAATATTATGTACAGAGTTACTGTAGCCAAATTTGTTTTCAATTAAAGATATGATTAAAAACTACACTTTTCTAATTAGCAATGCAGTATTTTCTCAGCAAAAATGGCTACTTGCACAACTTCTCACATATGACTAATCCACTGGATTTCTGAAGGAAGTGACTGGCTGTGAGAACATTCTTTGTCTTCTTTAATATGGTATTTGAGGAAGAAGGGTGGGAGTTTTAGAGTTATAGAGCTTGCCTGAGTCATGGAAATTCTCAAAATTCTCAATATAGATATTTCTAAAGGATCATCACTGTACTTCCCCTAAAGTATAGTATACTGAAATCCATATCCTATTGCAAAATCCACTATAAACAACCTGCAAATGTGCATTGTGTGGTAATAGTGATACATATCTCAATGTTAAACTAAGGAACAAGCATTCCAATTAATGTAAACGCAGGAGATGAAAAGATAGAATAGGCCTGGCTGAGTTTCAGAGCAACGAGGTCATTTGGTGTTCATTTATGTCATTCATAATGGTTGCTGCTTGTTAAATGATTATTTCCTTCACAGGATTTTTTGATATCAGGTTTAGAAACCTGCATGATTGTTCAGCTTCTTCTCTACTCTTCCACACTTGTGAGCAAGCTGTTACCTTCTAGAAGACAAAAAAAAAGTACACAAGTGAGCAAAAATATAACAACTAATGATGTTACTAAAAGCCCCGATACCTATAAATTAGAAAAATTATTTTTCTGCTGTCCCATATTGGTGCTGTTTGATGTTGAAAATGATGAGGAAACTGACTTAACATCAGACTGAAGTTTTGTTCTTGTTTCTTATTGTCAAACACTTAGTACAAAATAAGAAGAAACAATTCAGACGTATGGTTAGTGGTGCACTAAGTGTTTTGTTTGGTTGGTTTTGAATTAAAACACCTATATGCTGCACATATCTAGAGAATGAAAGATATATATAACCTGATGAGAAACCACAATGCTCAGTGACTCTGTGGGTGGTCTCTGCTCTCATCTCTGATGGACATCAGAACTGACAGTGAGAGACATTGCCATTTCACTTAAGTTTTCAGAACTATTCTTATGTTTTTTCATTAGCAGTTTATAGAGATTATGCCTAGTGTGAATCTTCCTAAGCCCTCTGCAGCCTTGGGGAGTCTAGATTACCCTGGGTATTCTACTAAGCACTGCAGTGTCTAAGCAGAAGACATAGAGAAGGTACGAGCGCTTCTGAAATCACACCAGAAGTGCAGAATGGTGAGTAGAGTGAGCACAGAGGACAAAGAACCTGTCAGGCAACAGGAGACCAATGAGACATGTTTCTTTTTGTTTAACAGAATGGGAGTTGAGAGGAGATAATATTTCTGATAGTAAATATGAGGTAGAAGGAAAAAATATTTACACACTTGGAATATGAATTTAATAAATGAATATAAAGTGGCAGTGAGTAACTTAGGACTAGAAATTAGAAGCTTTTCCTCTGAGTAAGGAACAGATTATTTCGATGGGAAATTAAAAAAAAAAAAAAGAAAAAAAAAAAAAAAAGGAGAGAGAAGACCCATCTGTTTGAAGATGGAGGGTGCTATCATTTATAGAAAATAAATTAAAATCTTGCTTAACATGGTAGGAGAGGAAAAGATTTCATGATCAAGGAATACTTTTCACTGCCATGTTCCCATCACTGTTTTTCATGATCTTTTTTGTCAGATTCACTCAAGAATTCACTGACCTGGCAAATCACAGAAGTGAGGTTTGCATAAACTTACTAATTGTATTCCAATTGTCTGTCTAGGTCTCTGTACTTAAGTTGTACAGTAAAAAACACAATTATCACATTATTGCCAATAGGTAAGTAATAAACTGTGATATTTTGTTGTCATAAACTATCCTTGTTGCTTTCATTTTCTGCACATGAAAGAAAGACAAAATAATTTAAAAAATCATTTCAGCTCTACACACAAAGTCCTGGTTTGACTGCAGACAATGTAATTTAAATCAATTTATTTAAATGAGACCAAGTTTCATCAAGCACTTTAGAAGTGAACCTCCACTGCAGAGAAAATAATTCACTGTATTTCAGTGTTATATGTGTAGCTTAGAATCAGTAATGCAAGGTATTTTTGTACTGCTTTGTGCTTTGTTATTACTGCTGTACCAGAGATGAAAAACCATCACATTTGTGAATAAAATTCTTACTTGGCTAATTTATAAGTTCAGAAATTTTCTGGAAAGCTGATGAAACCCGTATCTGCTTACTTAGGGTGAGGGACCTTCCTCAAAAACTTCTGTCTCATCAAAAGGGCTGTTTCGTCCTCTTAAAGATTTTCATATCAACAGAGGCCACTAACTCCTAGATCATTTTGTGATTGAAAGGATGTTTGTTTTAAGAAAATTGTACTGCCAGCCTCTGCTGTTCTGGTTTCATGATGTTTAGGTTCCTGGTTCCTGTTTTTTCAGATTGTGGTGCCCCAGAGTCACTCTGCCTTTTCTCTTGATTAAATATTGTGAGAAATAGAAGAGATGCACATATCTTGCAACATATGAAAGGGAAAAATGAAACAAAACAAAAAACCCTAACTGAAACATTTGTGGCATAAGTTTTTCAAGAAGGGTAGTGAAAGGCATCGCCATGTGTAAAGCAGATGAAGTCTTCTCTCCACTATATTTATAGCTGAAACAAGATACAAGATTAGTAATAGGTTTTCTAAGTTCATATATAACCTTTTCTGCATTTATAGTTAGAGGCATATTAATATGCAGTCAGAGGCATCTTAATGTATATGCAAACATATTGTGTAACAGCGTAAAAAAGAGGTAACAATTAAGAATTGTTCAGAAAGACATACTTAAAAGCAACTTTAATCCTTATAAAACTCAGAAGCCCAGCTTTCTGCTGCTGAAAGCAGAGAGGAGTCTAGGCATGAACTGAAGGAGAAGAAATTGCTAAGCTCTGAGTTAGGCTCACTAGTTTCAATCTAGTGGTGGCATACAATGCTTCAATTCTGAAGACTCCAAAACTTTTTGTCGTGGTGCATAACCATTTTATTATCAGTGAACTCTACTAGTAAGAAGAAAATCCCACAGTCCTGCCTTGTAAGAAACCTCTGGGAATTCTGGTCCTGGTTCAAATAGTTTTGACTGACTTTGTTGCACAAAACTTCTCACTTTTTTTAGAGAGTGAGAAACAGATGAGAAGACCAGATTAAGTTTTTTGAGAGTTTAGCAAATGTGGTTGTCTGAATCCAATGAGGGCTGGAATTAGTACAAAGTAAGGACTGGGAGGTAAAGTCAGGAGATGTTAGTGGAACAAGTAGATATTTTATTTTTCTTTGTTTATTTTAATAATCAAATGTTCAATCTTATCAAATTGCATTTTACAGCTCACCAAACCCTTATGCCCAAACTGTTCTTGTTGTATATGTCTCATGGCTTCTAAACATATCTTCATGATATAGCTCTAGGGCAGTAATCATTATTTTTCTTTCCAGTCCATAGCTCTGAGCTTGTGGTGATTAGGTACTAAAACAAAAACCAATTCACCTGTGTTTCAGAGTATATGATTCTTCCGCAGCTCCACTGGCCTCCAATAACATGAATTATGCTGATGTACTCTTCCAAGAAGATTTCCACATTTGTCATATAAATGTAATTCCTTTATCATAGCCATTTTACAGAAAGAAAACACACTTTCAGAATATTTTTATAATGCTCAGTTACACTTACTTATAGCATATGTAAGTGCTAGATTGTTTGAAATGTTATTAATACCTGTCAGGAGATAGCATTACACAGCAAAGTTTATTTTTCCTTAATCTTGGCAATGATAAGACAGATGGTTCAAGTTTAAGTGATGAGTGAACAGAGGAAAGTAACACCTCTCCTTTTTATAGCCGCCCACTTTCATTTTCCTGTCTTTGAATTTTCCTCAAGAAGTTAAAAGAGATCTTTGTACTCTTTGCTATATACACTGGCTTGTTGAAAGACCAGAAAGTGCATTCATGATCTATCAAGCCTATCCTTCACACAATTAGTGTGTTATGGTATGGGCTTCTTAGTTCTGTTTTGAAAGCAGAATGATTTCATCACTATCTCAGGGAGATGAAAGGCAGTCAGAAGATGTAATTACTGTGTATTCATTTATGAGTCAGTCACAAAGCAAATATATCACAAAAAGACAACAACAGACACCTGCTCAGAGTGTGATATTACCAACAGGTTCTTAAACATCTTTCTAAGCAGTTATTGCTATGATGTGAGTGAAATATAATTTTCAGGACTCTGAAGTACTGTGCAAAAGTTATTGGGGAAGAAAAATGCAAAAGAAGTGATATTTTATGAATAAACAACAGAACGAACTGAGGCAACATATTCTGTAGTAACATCACTCACGTTTACATTCAGGTTTCCATTCCGTCACTAGGATGCAGCAGTTTGAAGCATTTAACAGCTCCCTTTGCTGGTGGTAAGTAGGAAGTGCAATTTGTGTGATCCCTAGTTTTGTTGCAGAATCAGGTTTTACTTAGCTTGGCAGACAGCATATACTAATTCCTGATTTCTATTAATATTTAATAAATATTCCCAATAATCCACCAATCTCAAGGATAAATTTAGATTGAGTATAAGAAAACAACAAGGAAACAAATCAAGTATAAATAGACTAAAAGAAACGAGTAAGATCCAAAATATAGCTTGATATAAACTTCCTTTAGAAATATATAACAAGTAGAAAAAAAAAAAAAAGATTCTGTATAAAATGGCCAACATAAGACTGACTGAGAAAGGCAGTTTTTCTAACAAGTACAACAGCTCCCTAACTCAAAAAGCTAGCTCATAACCTAACTGCTTATCAGGAACCTTTAGTAGACCCTGAACCCTAACCTGAAGCCTTTCCCTAATCCCAAAAGCTAATTACTAAACCTCATAAGTGAGACCTCAACACCCAAACCTAGCCTGAATGCATACCCCTACGCAGAAATCCTAATGAGATGCCAGATGCCACAACCTTAACCCAACGCCATCACTCTCTTGCTCTAAGCCTCAGGTGCTACAGCCCTTTCCTAACCTCAGCTTGCATGTGTTCAACCCCAGGAGGTTGAAGAAGGGCAGGGATTGTGAGGTTGAAGAGTTAAAGCCTGAGGAGGTGAGTATTACAGGCATGAAAAACAGTTTTGTGTTAGGGAATTTCAATTAATGCAATTCAATGCCAATTAAAAACAACTAACCAACCAAAAAAAAACCAAACAAAACTAAAACAAACAACCCACAACCCTTTTACTTTCTGATGTTGTTAAAAACAAACAAACAGAAACTCAGACACATAGGGAAAACATTTCAGTTTCCTTCTAGGTGTATTCCTCCCTTTCATATCTTCAGTTCACTCAACTTATTACACTCTGTCCCTTCCGGGACAATGCAAGAGATTAAGATCAGGCTCCTTTGCAATTCCTTCTTACTGTTTCAGTGTTTCCTCCCCCAGCTGCAGTCCCTTTAGAGTTGTATATCCTCTCAAGTCTCCTCTCTGTCCATGCCCACATACCTAACGCAGTTCCAGCCCCTGATCAGGCTGCAGTACTTCGGCTTTTTACCTGCTTTACTTGCCCACCCTCTTCAGGCAATATCACTTGTCCGTGCTTCCTTAGAATTGTTGTCGCTTTCCTTCTCCTTGTCTCAGCATTTATCACCTAGCACGGTTTTGCAGAAGTTCCAGATTTTCCTCTGTCTGCTGAGCTTCTGTTATTCCACATCAGAGCTGGCATGGGCTGCCTGGCACAGAGCAGTTCATGTCCTCTTCCCACACAGCCTGCAGCCCCCCCAGTACCAAAGAACTGCCAGCAGGGGAGGGGAAGGGCTGTCCTGCTCTGCTCTGCGCTGTGCGGCCTCATCTCCAGCACTGGGGGCAGGGCTGGGTGCCACAATATAACAGGGCCATAAAGCTACTAGAGAGTTCCCAAAGGAGGGCTATGAAGAAGGGTCTAGAGGGCAAGACTTACAAAATGCAGTTGAGGTCTCTCAGCTCTGTGGAGTTAAGGTGGCCTGAAGAGATTGTAATATGTCTGGAACAAAGATCAATTGCTCACCTTTCCTATCCCCTCTATGTTCACGCACAATCCTTCAGTAATACCAAATTTTCAATCCTATCCCTAATCTTCACCTTAGTGCCCTTTTATAATCCTTTTTATAACCTCAAAGCACAAGTCCAAATCCTGAAACCCTTACATCTTAGTTCTTCACCTTGGGTGAATCTTAGAAGGCAGACAAATCAAGGCCTTGTGTGAGATTCTGTTCATGCTGTTTTAGACCAGGAAGTCATAAAGATGTATAAAAGAACCAAAGTAGTGAAAAGTTATGCTTGTCTAGTCATATCAAATTCTATAATTACAGAGCACTCATTAGTTCACTGGATTGTTATTTTACAAGTAGGTGGAGTTGGCTTTGTGGTGGGAGTTCTGTGCCCCTGCTGTTATATCAGACAGCACCTCCTCATTCTGTTCTTTGTGGAAGAGAAATCCAGAAGGGGCTATCAGAAACCTGCGTTTCAAGAAGCTTCAAATCAACACAACTTTGGAATGTGTCTGGGCATTGTGGGAGAATACTGTTGCTCCCTCCTTAACCCTTAGCTACATTTCCATTTTTCCACTGCTGGAGACAGAGACTTGTCTAGCAGGATCTTTGATATGGACTATTGCATACATTTATCTTTTCTACTGGTCTTCTGAACTCAATATATAAAGGCTTTTATAGTTCTTATTCTTCCAGCTTCCAAGCAGTTTCTGATATCCTAAGCACATTTTCCATCTACAGACTTCCTTTCAGGGCAGATAAAAGTCTTTCATGATGAGATTAGGGTTAGCAAATAAGTCTGACAGACTTGAAATACAAAGTGCTGTGTAATCATCAATTTATAATAAGCCTTATTAGCTGTCATTCAAAATTATATAATGCACATGGAATCAAACTAAGAAACAGATTTTGGAATAATGCCTATTGCAGCTTCTATTCATTCCCCATTTTTAAGTGACATCAAACTTTTCCTTACTGAGCTAAACTTATATTCTTCATTCTTTCCATCTTCCAATAAAACCACTAACATAACAATTAAATTATTATCTAATTTTTTTAAGTCCCCTCTATTTTCTTAATATTGGTTTTCCTGGTGGCTAAAGTCTGCATCATTTAATGTTTTTATACAGCTGATCATTTAAATTTGTGTTTCATAACTCTCCCAACTGGAATGTATTGTCTATTCCTTTGCATGCATAGCATCATAGCGTACTTGTCTGATTCACTATTAAAAGCTTAGTTTGGAGCACAATGAACTGCTTGAAACTTCAGCAGGGAGAGGAGTTAGCCACAGACGCTAGATACTTCTGGCCTGAACACACAGATCCACAGTCACCTGAGATACTGTTTGGTATGCCCTTCTGGATGAGAGCAGGTCTACAGTGGGCTGCAGTATTTCTCAGACTCTCTAGGTGATCTCAAAGGTCACAAGAGACCTGTTTAGGCAGCCACATCAAGCAGGTGGTAAGAAGAACCCCTGTTAATAATACACAATTTGGATTAATGGATTGGGAAACAGCTCTATGGAAAAAGTCTTAGGAGGTCTGGTAAACTGCAAGGTGAATGCGAGTCAGCAGTGCATCCTGGCAGCAAAGACAGACAGTCAAGTCTAGGGATAAATTAACAGGAGCACATCCAGCAGGTCAAGGTGAAGGTTACCACTGTAACGCCACTATGCTCAGTGCTCTCTAGACCATGTTAATAATAATATATCCAGTTTTGGACTACCTGGTACAGGAAGTGCATCTATAAGGTAGGGCAAGCTCAAGGAAGACCACCAGGATAGCAGGGGCTGGAGCACAAGTCTATTAGAAAGTGAGTAGGAGTCAAAATCAGGCTCTTTGTAGTGGCATACAGAGGGAGGATGAGAGGGAAGTGGAGAGCTTGAAAGAGGAGAGTTTCAAACTAAATCTAGGAATAAACCTTTCCCCCATGAGAACAGTCAGCATTGGAACAGTTTACAGAATCACAGAATCACAGAATTGTAGGGGTTGGAAGGGACCTCCAGAGATCATCGAGACCAACCCCCCTGCCAAAGCAGGTTCCCTACACCAGGTCGCACAGGTGTCCAGAAGACACTTGAATATCTCCAGAGAAGGAGACTCCACAACCTCCCTGGGCAGCCTGTTCCAGTGCTCCGTCACCCTCACCGTAAAGAACTTCTTACGCACATTCGTGCGAAATTTCCTGTGCTGCAGCTTATGTCCGTTTCCCCTTGTCCTATCTCCATCTACCACTGAAAAGAGACTGGCCTCACCACTATGGCCACCACACCTCAGATATTTATAAACCTGGATCAGGTCCCCTCTCAGTCGTCTTTTCTCAAGGCTAAATAGACCCAGTTCACTTAGCCTTTCTTCATAGGGGAGAGATGCTCCAGGCCCTTCACCATCTTTGTGGCCCTCCGCTGGACTCTTTCCAAGAGATCCCTGTCTTTTTTGAACTGGGGAGCCCAGAACTGGACACAGTACTCCAGATGAGGCCTTACCAGGGCAGAGTAGAGGGGGAGGATCACCTCCCTCGACCTGCTGGACACGCTCTTCTTAATGCACCCCAGAATGCCATTGGCCTTTTTGGCCACGAGGGCACACTGCTGGCTCATGGCCAACCTGTCGTCCACCAGGATGCCCAGGTCCCTCTCTGCAGAGCTCCTCTCCAGCAGCTCATCCCCCAGCCTGTATTGGTGCATGCAATTATTCCTCCCTAGGTGTAAGACCCTACACTTGCTTTTGTTGAACCTCATCCGGTTTCTTACTGCCCAGCTCTCCAGCCTGTCCAGGTCTCGCTGAATGGCAGCACAGCCTTCAGGTGTGTCAGCCAGTCCTCCCAACTTTGTATCATCAGCAAACTTGCTGAGGGTGGCCACTATCCCCTCATCAAGGTCATTGATGAAGATGTTGAACAAGACGGGACCCAGCACAGACCCCTGGGGGACACCACTGGTTACAGGTCTCCAGCCAGACTCTGCACCACCAACGACGACCCTCTGCGCTCTGCCAGTCAGCCAGTTCTCATCCCACCTCACTGTCCACTCGTCTATCCCACACTTCCTCAGCTTTGTTATAAGGATGTCGTGGGAGACAGTATCAAATGCCTTTCTAAAATCAAGGTAGACTACATCTACCGCTCTTCCCCCATCCACCCAGCATGTGACAGCATCATAGAAGGCCACCAAGTTGGTCGAGCACGACCTCCCCTTGGTGAACCCATGCTGACTACTCCTGATAACCTCCTTTTCTCCCAGCTGTCTGGAGATGGTATCCAGCACAAGCTGTTCCATCACCTTTGCAGGGACAGAGGTGAGGCTGACAGGCCTATAATTACCCGCATCTTCCTTCTTGCCCTTTTTGAAGACCGGAGTGACATTGGCTAACCTCCAGTCTTCGGGGACCTCCCCTGTTGTCCAAGACCTCTCAAAAATGATGGAGAGCGGTTTGGCAATGACCTCCGCCAGCTCCCTCAGCACACGTGGATGCACCCCATCAGGTCCCATGGACTTGTGGACCTTAGTACTGCCTAGGCGCTCACGCACGTCCTCTTTCCTGACTAAAGGGAAGTCTCCCATTCCCCAGACCCTCTCACTAACCTCCAGGCTGTGGGATTCCTGCGGGAGAGCCTTTTCACTGAAGATGGAAGTAAAGAAGGCATTCAGTATCTCTGCCTTCTCAGCATCCCCCGTTAACAGAACCCCCCCCTCACTTAGTAAGGGGCCCGCATTCTCTCTAGTTTTCCTTTTGCTGTTAACATACTTGAAGAAGCCTTTTTTATTATCCTTTATCACTTTAGCCAGATTCAATTCCAGACGGGCTTTAGCCTTCCTCGTTGCATCCCTGCAGGCCCTGACTACATTCCTATATTCTTCCCAAGTGGTCAGACCCTTTTTCCACATTTCATGGACCTTCTTCTTTCCTTTGAGCTTGCGCATGAGCTCCTTGCTCATCCACAAAGGTCTCCTGCCACCTTTTCCCGATTTCTTGCTCACAGGGACGCACCGATCCTGAGCTTGGAAGAAGAGCTGTTTAAATGCTGACCAGTTTTCGGAGGCCCCCTTACCTTCTAACACCCGAGCCCATGGGATAGCTCCAAGTAGGTCCTGGAAGAGATCGAAGTTGGCTCTCCTGAAGTCCAGGGTAGCAATCCTACTTATTGCTTTGCTTCTTCCACTCAGGATCTTGAACTCCACCATCTCATGATCACTACAACCCAAACTGCCCCCAACCTTTACTTCCTTAACAAGTCCATCCCTGTTGGTGAGAATAAGGTCCAGTAACACCTCTCCCCGCGTCGGTTCCTCCACCACCTGCATCAGAAAGTTGTCTTCAACGCACTGCAAGAACCGTCTGGACCGTGCATGCCTGGCCATGTTGGTCGTCCAGCAAATATCCGGATAATTGAAGTCCCCCATAAGCACCAGTGCCTGGGAACGTGACGCTACATCCAGTTGCTTATGGAAGGCCTCATCAGCCTCCTCATCCTGATCAGGGGGCCTGTAGTACACACCCACAACAGTGTCACCCTTACCAGCCTGCCCCTTGATTCTCACCCATAAGCTCTCCACTGCTACATCACTCTCCCCCAAGTGAAGTTCAATACATTCTAGCTGCTCTCTCACATAAAGAGCAACTCCACCACCCTGCCTAGCCAGCCGATCTTTCCTAAAAAGCACATAGCCCTCCATGACAACATTCCAGTCATGCGAGCTGTCCCACCACGTCTCCGTGATCGCAATGAGATCATGACCTCGCGACCACACGCAGAACTCCAGCTCTTCCTGTTTATTCCCCATGCTACGCGCATTAGTATACAGGCACTTAAGAGAAGCAGCATCCCTCCACCCCTCTCCAAGCCTTTGAACTCCACTGTCTCCACCCATCAAGTTCTGTTTGGAGCCTCGAACTGCCCCCTCAGTCCCAGCGGTCCTCATTTTGTCCCCTTCCCCCTTCATACCTAGTTTCAACACCTGTCAATAAGTCCCACCAGTTCCTCAGCAAGAACCCTCTTTCCCCATGGAGACAGGCTGCATCCATCTGCAGCCATCATGCCAGGTGCTGAGTAAATTGCCCCGTGATCAAAAAAACCAGAACTCCTGTGTTTGCACCAACTCCTAAGCCATTTGTTCAAGAGATGGGTTTTTAGGCTCATCCCACTATCGTTTCCTGCCACTGAAGGTACAGATGTAATAACCACCTGCACACCTGTTCTTTCAACTACCCGCCCCAGTCCCCTGAAGTCATCTTTGATAGCCTTCAGGCTTTTCTTACCAACTTCTTCACTGCCAGCCTGTACTATCAATAGTGGATAGTAGTCAGAAGGGCAGGTCAGTCTGGGAAGTCTCCTAGCAATGTCTCTGACTCGTGCCCCAGGGAGGCAGCACACCTCTCTGCGGGTAGGGTCGGGCTGGCATATAGGGCCTTCGGTTCCTCGCAGCAGGGAGTTGCCTATGACAACCACCCTTTTATCCTTCCGGGTGGAGGAAGTCTTGAGGCACGGGGGTGACCTCTTCCCCCGAGGCACCCTCAACGGGTGGGCCTCCCTCCACACCTGCACACACCTCTCCCTCGGGTTCCAGGGCCTCAAATCTATTTTGCAGAGGCACCTGGGGAGCCGAGTAGGTATCTGTTTCCACCCGTCCTTCTCTCTCAAACAGCTTTGCTCTAGTCGGCAACAACAGGGCAGAGGCTCCTCCACTGAGCAGTGGATATCACCTTGCCCTTTTGGGAGAGAGTTACAGTGGTTTTGACCCAGTCCCACACCCCCTAGTTCTTCATTAGTATTGTGAGGGGTAGGAGCAGACTGAGGGCTCACTGTAACAGGAGCACAGTATGTCTGCCGATTCCTCTCTGTCACCTGTTTGCAAGGCAACTGGGGGCCACATGCTCTATAGGGAGCCTCAGATGCATGCCGGGAGCCTGGGGCCGATAGGGCCTGGCACCACCAGTCAATTTCCTTTTCACAGTCCTTGATGGTCCTCAGCCTCTCCACCTCTTCCCTCAGGCAGGCCACCAGACCGAGAAGGTCATTTACCTGGTCGCACCTTGCACCTCCATCGCCTGGCACTTCAAGGGCCAAACTCTGGCACTCGTTGCAGCCAGCAACCTGAATGCTAGCGTGCTGTTTTGGGACCTCAGTCTGGGTCTCCACACTCTTCTTGGCTACAGCCTTCCTCTTACGTGTGCAGGGAACCTCTGTCTGGGTCTCCAAATGTTTCCTGGCAGTAAACTTCCGCCGGGACGCAGCCATGGCAATCCAGCAGACCCACTAGCGCTAGCACAGTCAGAGTAGCCTTACCAAGTGTGACTAAACAGCTCTGTCCTGTTACTGATAGTGCTGGATCTGCCCTCGCTCTTTCACCAGGTCGTTGAGGGGTGCACCCGCAATTATCACCCTCTTCACAGTGACAAAAACTCCTCCTCCTCGCCTGTGTGGCCAGTGGCGGTGCCACTGCCCTCTTCAACGCTCTTATTGGGGGGGGGGGGGGAGAGGGAGGCAGGGACGGAGAGCCGCTACCCTGGCAGCGCCCCCGCCACGTGAGCCGCTCTCGCGAGAGGCGCTGGGCTGCTCCGATGCCTCGGGAATCCCTGGATGAGGGAAAACCGAGCGAATCCCCTACGCACCCCGCGATCAGCCGCTTCAGTTCTGCCTGGGGCACCTCCGAAGCGGCAAACCTCGGCGATCAAACGGGTCTCTTCCGGGTTTGCGCCCGTTTAAATCTCCCGCCGCTACCCTGGCAACGCCCCCGCCACGTGAGCCTCTCTCGCGAGAGGTGCAGGGCTGCTCCGATGCCTCGGGAATCCCTGGATGAGGGAAAACCGAGTGAGAGGTTGTGGTGTCTTCATCATGGAACATCCTGAAGAGTTGTCTCAAGCTCTAATCAACCTTGTATGTTCCTTTGCTTTAAGCTGGAGGTTGGGCTAGGGACCTCCTGAAGTCCTTTTCCACTTGAGCTCTTTTGTGATCCTATGGTTTTGCTTGCAGTTAGGATAGAGATTAGATTTAATTATTTTCATCTGTGCAGTAGCTCTCATTAGAGTCTCAAACTACCTGAACTGTTTTGGGGTGTCTGACCAAGATTTCAGTTTCTTGTTCAGAAGGAAGGAGGTCTCCAACTACTCTTGGGTCAGGTCTGCTAGCTCCATGTGGTTGTTTTAGATACAGCAGGCATCTAAAATGACGCTACATTCTCTTTGCAACTGAATCAAGTCCCTGGTCACCCACTATAATACTGGGAGCTTAGACATTAGGCTACATGTAAACATGCGTAGACATCTGGCTTCAGGTGCCAAAACCACAAACTGTACTCCAGATGCAGATTTTTAAACCTAAGTCCATGTAGTTATTTAACACCAATGGACAACTAAACACTACCATGCTACTCTCACATTTCCTCTGAAGGACAGAGGGAGAAAGTATGATGAAAGAAGAGCTCCTGGGTTGAGATAAGAATAAGGAAATTGCTAATGTATTGTCATTATTAAATATTGTAACAGAGATTTGTGTAATTTATTAGCTTATTGTTAACAGACTAGAGCAGTGAGAATTGAAAGCATTATATAAATTCTTTCCCCATATCCATTCTGTTCTACTTCTTTCCACTGAGCAGTGCAAGGGAACAGGGAGTGGGGGATGCAGTCAGTCCCTAGTGCTTCATCTCTGCCTCTCCTCCACAGTAACTCTCTGCCCTTTCTCCATGTGAGGTCCCTCCTATGGGATACCATCCTTCCCGAATTGATTCTATGTGTTCTTCCCGCAGGCTGCAGATTTCCAACCACTGCTCCAATATGGCTGTGTACCACAGGACCTAACCTCCCAGGCACTGCTCAATGCAGGTCCCCATGGGCAGCAGTTCCCCCAGCCCTCTTGCCCCATTGTGGTCTTCCATGGGCAGCAGCTTTAGCCTGGAGTACTCCTGCAGGGGCCTTCCATAGGCTGTACCTCCTTCAGGACTCATCTGCTGTGCCTCCATGACTGCATGTGGAGATTGCTTCGTGTGGCACCCATGTGCACAGAGGGATAGCCTGCTCCTGCTTGGGCCTCTCCTGGGCTGCGGGAAGTTTCTGCTCTGTGCCTGAAGCACGTCCTGCCCTCCTTCTGCATTGACCTGGATGGTTGCAGTGCTCTTTCTCTCTACATTTTCTCACTCCTTTCTTTCAGCTGCTGTTGCAAAGCAGATGTTTCCATTCTTAAATCTGCTCTCAGAAAGGGGCAATCAGTATGGCTCAGCTCTGGCCAATGGCATATTCCTTTTGGAGCCCCTGCAGCCCTACCAACTACCAAAACCTGTCCACGTAAACACAATGCAGTGCAGCACATGAGCTATGCCTTTAAAATCCCATTGTACTAATTCGCCTAAACATATTTGCCCAGTGCCTTTATGGCATGATAAAATAGGTATTTCAATTGGACTGTCAGGGCCCTGTGGCTCCTGACAGACTATTTGCAAGAGCTTGATATTTCTGGACTGAAAGGAGAAAATGTGAATAGTTCAGGATGTCCAGGTGGCACTGAATGAAACATCCCGAAATGCCCATCTCTGGAGTATTTAGCATATTGTTTTCACCGTACTGGAATGTCCCATCTGTGAGTTTTCTCAGTATTTCTGTGTTCTGAGTTTCTTACATTCACAGCCACATATTTGGAGCATAAACTGTTTTGCAAACTGATCTCTATTTCCTTGTGTGCTGTTGCTAACATTACATTTTTGTTAACCTGTTTCTAAATTACAGCATAAATTGTGGAGTGTTACTTTATTTTCACAGATAGTTTCAGAATTAATCTTTATGCCACTAGATGGCAATATTAAGTAAATTACAACTGTATTTCTTCCAAAAATTGTAATCTTAAATGCACATCTATATCAAGACAAAATAACATATGTTTCAAGAGAAATATTGTACAAGGGTGCTCCAAAAGTAAAGCCTCTTATTTTATTATATTGGTCCATGACATCAGAGGAGGATGTTGGAGGTATGGCAGTAAAAGCTGAAACTTCCCACCAGTACTCCGCTACATTTTGTTGCTGTGTGACAGATGACTGTAGAGGGGCAGTCTGACTAAATGTCATCTGACATAGAAGTGTGTATGAAGCAGAAGTATGTCACTGAATTCCTCCATTTTCATTCATCAGTGTTTGCTGAATGCTTATAGGCATGGGTGTGAGCACAATTAGATGGTGGTTGGTGTGTTTCAGCAGTAGTGACAGTGGCATGAAAGTCAAGCCACACGCCACATGTAAATTTTTATGAGCATGGCATACAGGCACTCATTCACTTCTGGTATAGCTAATGGTGGTTTTCAGCTGTATTGCAAAAGAGCATTTTGCAGCTGAGAACTGGCTCTATCAAATAGTGTTCTTGTGCTCTTTATATCTGCTGTAGTTTCCGTGAAAATAAATAGGAGGCATTACATTTGGAGTGACCTATGTATTTCTACACATCATATATAACTGGAGATCTGTCATGTCATATGGTAAAGGTTAAGCACATGATATTTCAGTCATGGAGTAGATTTCTTTGTGATGTAAATTATCTTTCTGTGTTTTGATAGTTTTTCTTTTTTTTTAATTTGTTGTTGATTATATTTTGCAACTCTTTCTGACTTCTTGATGTGTGGAATGTCTTGTATTCAAATTACTGCTTTTCTGTTTACTCTGGTTTTGGTTGCTAATTCTATTTCACACATGACTTAAAAGCCATTGCTATTAATTGATCATGATGATCCAACAGTTGTTGCTTTGGGGAAGGTTATCTATGATATGATACATAAAGCCTTTGCCAGAGGTCTGTGCTGACCTGCAGGAAGTATTTCAATGGTGTTCATCTTATTTTAGCTGGCATTTCTTTTATTTGGTTGGAAATCTTATGGTTTGACATGACTTAATAGTGAGGAGATTTCATTCTTTGTTTTGTTTTTCCTCCTTCTTCCCTCTTCTTGATCTAGTTTTTGTAGAAATATGTGTCACTTCTCTTTTTTTTTTTTACACAAATTACATTTTTCAGCTGACTGTCCTGCATGTATGTCCTTTCTCATGGGCTTATGTCTGCCAGAAACCTCAGCTTCTGAATACTAACCAACTTACTAAGAATCCCCTCAGGCTATCCATCTCTTTAAGCTATCTTCTATTTGTAAATACACAAATAAGCTGAAGGCAAAAGACAGGATCTGGCTGTAAACATGCAACCCTTTTTCAAATAGAAAAATTTGAAATTCCCATTTGTGTCATCTTTTGGAAAGAAGCGGAGAGACAACTCTGTGAAGAAAGGAAGGAAATCTACAGAAGTACACTTGAAAGAGTGTGTGCTTGAGCTGACAGTAGTTGGGGGTCCTTTAAGAGGGCTAGGGAGCCATTGGTAAGTAATGAAACGACCTCAGAATGAATCACAGCATGTTACCAGCCCTCAGGGGAGCGTTTGGGAGGTCAACAAAGACTGAGAACACATCAAAGAGGATAATAAAGTGAAGGAAAGAAGGAGAAATGCAGAGGACTTACTGAGAAAGTAGGCCTAAGTTAGCTAGGATGTTGGGCCAGAGCCCTGCTCTGGTGAAGCATCCATCCGTACCTCTGTGATGCTTGTAAAATCAATGAGGGCAGTGTGAAAACTGAAAGTTTTTTTTACTACACTGAAGCATGAAAGAATAAAAAAAACTGTACTCTTCTCTGGAGTGTCAAAAAAGAGACTCATGTATGAGAGAAATCCGAATCACTCAAGTTAGTTGTTATACGTAAAAGGAAAATTATGTCTTCTGTATAGTATATCGACTCTCCCTTCTGACTCTGCCACTGAAATACTGTGTGTTCATCCTCTTTTTAAATCTTTACCCATTCATTCTTTCTTATGCCTTCTACCTCGAAAATATTTAACTAATGGGTTCTTAGGGGCACGCATTCTCAGTGTAACAGGATCCTTATCTTACATATGAATACACATGATGACAATTCTAAAGAATAGAGACTAAATAAATCTCTTCCCCTCACATTTTTTTTCAGTAGTGTCAATGTCATTTACTCTGCTATTGTTCATGTATTTCATTTCAACAAAGATAAATTATTTCAGCTTCATCACTTACTTGACCTTGAAATTATTATTCTATTATGCACTGTAATATTATACTTTCATATAATCTATATATAATCTATTTAGTATTTCATCTTATAGCATTTTCAACATTGCCAAAACAGAAGTGATACCTCAGTAAAGAAACACTTCAGTATTTCTAAATAAAAAAGGCAGTTTTAATTTGGAAAAAAAAAAAAAAATCTGAAAAATGCATATTGAAAAAGAAAAAAAAGACAAACCAACTCTACCTACAGACAATTTTAGAAAGTTCTAATATAGAAAGCACTAGCATATTCTCTTATTTTCAATTATTCCATAGGTCTACCTTGAATTTAAACCCTCTGTGAATGTCGCTTATATAACATGAAATGATTACCAGCCTAGGTAAGAAAGGAAAATGTCAGTTGTGGATAGGACTTAAATTAGGCAGTGGGCTGATGGTGGTGGAAAGGTTAAGGCATAGCAGTCTTAGCCTACCAGACTAAATAGCTCACTGTTGAAATTAGGTGTAATACCACATCATAAATTACCAGAGCACATACAGAGTGTGAATTCACCTACTGTATAAATATCTTTCTTTGAGAAATGTTCTTTTCAAAGTGAATTATAGCTAGATTTGCTGCTAGATTTGCACAAAAAAAAATCAACATTGTCACAAAATGGAAAGGTCAGAGAAGTTCACTGCAAGGTGGGAAAAAGACACTGACACTGGGAACCTTGGTTTTGCCATTACCAAACATTAATGGAGACCTGTTCCCTGAGAGGAATAATTCTGCAAGGTTTTCCACTGTGCTATTTCTGCATTAACTGTAAACCGCTGTAATCACCACAGTTACAGATTTTGAATAATACACAAAGCACAAATAAATCTTTGGATAGTCAGTTTATTATTTCTCTAATCTCTCGTCTAGTCCAGTCTCATATTGTTGCCTTTTCTCTCTTTTCTCAAAACCTTATTTCATAAGCACTAGTTAAACAAAGCCAACTCCTTCAATCACTTGTAATTAAGAGTATACATTAGTTCCCATTTTCTTCAGCAGTGTCATTGAAGGATCAAGAGCATAGGAGTTGTTACATTCCAGAAAAGAAAAGAGTGAAAATATAATGAGTACATCATAAATAAAGACAGATATTATCATATCAGAAATATATTCAATGACTTAACTAGCTCAGTAAAGTTAAATTTTTAAAGTTTTGCCCAATGAAGTGTAAAGATAATGTTTGGGCTCAAATTCATATGTATGTAAAAAGCATGTTGAGATAGAGAGTCTGCATGTGTTGAATATGTCTCATGGCAGAATTAATGAAAATCCTGAAAGACTGTTTCTTCAACAGACCGATAACATAGCTGATAGGCAGTTTAATGTGAGAAATTAATAGGGAAGTATTGTTCTTCTGCTTTTTTGCTAATAACCTGTCTTTTACTCATTATTTTCTTAGCTCATCTCCTTGGAATATAGGTTTTTCAAGAAACTACATATCTGAAATTTATTTTGAACAAACACAGTTCTTGATTCTGCAGTAGCATAATTCTCTCAGGAGCTGCACAAGAAAGACAGATATTATCAGCTTTCTTTGGATTTCTGTATCCAAGAGTTTTGGTGTCACTATTTAAAAAAACCGTTCAGTTTCTACCTATCCTATACATTTGCTTCACCTCCAGGTGTGGATAGTGCATCCAGTGAGCTCAGACCATCCATTTACCTTGGCCGTCTCCAGATCTACTTACCAATAG
Organism: Meleagris gallopavo; assembly: GCF_905368555.1. NCBI lineage: Eukaryota > Metazoa > Chordata > Aves > Galliformes > Phasianidae > Meleagris > Meleagris gallopavo. The sequence continues at coordinate 151,429,787 of NC_139404.1, read as the reverse complement.
CCACAGTATAATATTTCTCTTTTTACATATTTTGTATTGCTCTTGAGGAGATTTCTACATCTTTTAGATGGCCTTTGATTTGAGAAACTATGTTGGGCTATTTCATTGGGATACTCGAAGTGCTATTAAGTTTGCCAGATTCTGCTGTTACTGTAATTACTGGTATTTTATTACAGCACATTTCCATAAACACAAATAAGGGTGAAAAAATTTACTCCATTACCTGTTACCATCTGTTTGCCTCCATTGAAAGAAGGTGGCAAATAATGCTCTATTTGCTGTAATTCTTATCTTAGTAGAAACTCTATCACTGATTTTTTTAAATTATTTATCATGAGTTCAATGAAACCAACTACAACAAATTACACAAGCATAGAATTTTCTATTTTTATTTTATTTTATTTTTTGTAGGAGGGAATGGGGAAGTGAATAACTCAAGCAGATATAAAATTTTGTTTAGGACTGATTTTTGTCTCCCAATTAAAAAAAAAAAAAAGGGGGGGGGGGGGTTTCTTGCCTTGTTCTCAAGAAAATTCCTGTGTGAACTGAATTCCTCTTTCCAGTAGACTTATGCCTGTCCTTCACCATCATTATGCAATTGTAAAAAGAGAGGTTGTAGGAAGGGGAAGATGGTATGCAGCAACACAAATACACTTTATTATTGCTCTTCCATCAGTATGTCACGTTCTGACTCCAAGCAGCCCATTAACTAAGATGCTTGTTGAGCTTACAAGGAAAATAAATCATGATGTGAAACAAACATATATATAATAATACATACATGAAAAAATATAAAAAAAGAGGATAGTCAAGTGAGTTTCATATGGTTTCTATGTGAGTAGAAATAGTCACTTCCTTTTTTTTTTGCATGTGTATTTTTTTAATCCGCCTGAGACACAGTGGGAGGTACTGCATCAGCTTTCCAATAAGGAAGGGGCCAGGATTAAGGGGAGGTCTGCCTTCAAAGCCGTGCTGTGTCCAGAGGGAGTCTTCTCCTGGGGTTTTGGTGTTGGAAGATCTTTGAAGTTTTTTGGATTTTTACTTACCAGGTGGTCTGAACTCACACCAGTGTCTCTGCTGAGAAGCAGTTGTGCAGCACAGCAGGGAACATACCTGCTCCACTTTCTGGAGTAAAGAAGCCACAGGAAAAAATGAGACTTTTTCAGGATGGTTATATCTCTTATATCTCACAACAACCCTCATTTCAGAAACTGAGCCAGAAAAGAAATATCTGACGGATAGCAGAAGTCTGATGCAGTTGCGAGCAAGCATTTTGAAATGGGAAGGGCTGTCTGAATCCAGCCATTAGATGGCAGAATTGATCAAGCAATAACCTGATTTTCGTGCAGTGTAGTGCATGCCCCCAAACAGACGGTTTAAAGAATAGATATCAAGTAGCAGCTGGTGCTTGTATATATTCCCAAAATACTGTACCTGGCCTACCTGCAGGCACTTTGAACTAACAGAGACCACAGTATTTGTATATCATTTCCAGAAGCAGCACTTCGGGGACTGGGGATCAGAGCATCAATCAATGAGTATTGTTAGATCTTTTCCAGACGTGTGCCTTTGAAGACCTGTACCAATGCAAATATTGACCATCATGATGCTGTCTGGCTATACACTTTCGGCAACAGCACAGGTTTGAGTGTTTCCCCTAAATATCATTGCTTTGAGAGGTATCTGTTCCGAAGTGGATCAGCTCAGCTAATTTTTAACTGCAGTTTGTTTGTTTGGCCATCAGGCAACTTCATCAAATCATTCACCGTTAGCAGCTCAGTAATATCAGTTGAATTCTGTGGGAATCAATTTCTAAAATTTTAACCATTCCTCCCTGTAACTTCAATATCTTTAGATAAAGAAGCAGAGTAACTGAATCAAACAGCATCCTGCCTGATGCATATCATTTTATTGCTACTCTGTCTCTCTCTCTCTCTCTCTCTCTCTTTTTTTTTTGTGAGAATAGAAAAAAGTTACTTTTTTGACCTCCATAAATTATTTTAGCATTATCATTCTGAAGATATTCCTCTTCTCAAAACAATTTCCCACAGGACAATGACCAATCCCAAACCATATACATCCGTGTATCCAGATTAAGATATTTCATATTCTTTCTTAGTTCCTAATAACAGTGTTTCGTCTTGCCTAGCTCACTAAGGAAAACTAGAGAAAGGAACTTTCATTTAAATCATTTACTTCTAGAATTTTTCAGGTGGTTTATTTTTGGGGGGCGGTGAAGGGGGTGAGGGTCAATAATATTGACATGTATGACTTCCATTGGTGTACATCCAAATAGATGTACACATATTTCACTTCCATATACATGATTGCCTCCAATAGAAACTTAAAGGATTTCAGTTCTTTCTTGCAGAATTCAAACTAACATACTCATTCTTTTAAGAATATTAAGTCATATGTTCGCTCTTTATAATTTTTTTTTCTTTCTTTTCTTTTTTTCTTTCTTTTCCTCTTCTGTTCCCATCTGAACACACATACAGATTCTCACTTCTTCACTTTATTTCTTCTTTACAAGGATATTGGAATTCATACCTCTTAACGTTAAGTATCTTCTTCTTATCTTGCCACCTGAGATCCTTTATAGTCAATGGAAAGCTATAGTCACTTCTAGAGGTAATTCATCCCATCTATTTTAGATGTCTGCTTTAGGATATGTCTGTTCTAGAAGTGACAATTTCTCTCCAGTGGCTATGAAAGGAGCTTAGGGGGACATAGCTGAGATACAGATTACCAGTCTGTGCATTCGATCAGGTGAATCCCATACGGAGTCCGAAGTCTTGCAATTGAGATTTCAATGTTTCATCACTTGTTTAGACAAGAAATGGGTGCCACTTGTATCTTTTGCTGTCAGAAGTAGATTACGAAGGCACAGTCCACCAGTAATGTATCTTTAAAAGTGACAAAAAACACTTACACTTTTAGTATATACAGTAATGAATTGTAGAAGAAAAAAAATGAAGTGCAGCAAATAAATGTGACAGAATACTTAGGATCTGCTTTTTATTCCATTATACAGTGATCTCATTTCACTGAATAAATGATTTGATCAAATATGCTAGATCTAAATTTTAAACTAAAAGAAGCAATAGGACATAGGTAGAAAACCACTTGTTTAACCAACTTTCATATATTTGGGGGAGCTCTCTCTCACTTGCTGTCTAGTTTGGTGTGAATGACAGTAACATTATCAATTTAACTATTATAAGAGTGTAAGAGCCTCACTAGCAGATTCCATTACCACTTCAAGCTCTTTCTTCATAGCTCTCATTCCCAGTAGTTTTGAGCTCAGGAGTGGACCTATTTGTCCTTTTTCTGTGCTTCTGTGTGTTTTGGTTTTATAACCACAAGGAAGTGTCTTGCGATAAAGAAGATACAAATTGATTTTTAAAGCTTGTTTTGACAGTATTCCTTCTGATTTTATTTGCTACATACTGTGAATCAGCACTCAGTGCACAAGATGAATTTCTAAAGATATTCTAAACTGTCAAAACTTCCTTGTTATTTGGAATCTTAGTCTTTTGCTAAATTAAATTTCCTGCTACTTCTGTAATCAATCAACAGCTGCCAGCAATGTGCATCCATTGTACAATACCTTGCACATCTTACAAACAAACCTGCTACTCTAATGTAACAGGCAGGCTATAAGGCATGCGTGTTACAGCCAGTTTCATAAGAGCATCAAAAGTATTTTTGATTGTCACTCTGAATGTATGATAATACCTGCTATTTTAAAGGGAACAGGGAGTATCCAAGTGAATCCCTCAAAATACAGTGTGAAAATGGCTCCAGTAGGTGTTCATATCACTGGCTTAAAAGAAACAAGAATACTTTTCTTTCTTGCTGTATGCTATTCTTACAAACAAAACAGAAATGAGTTAATATTAACTTCAATATTTTTGAGTCGTACAGACTAGGTGATCTGGAGGGCTTAATCCAATTTCTCTTATAAGTCTCAACTATGCTATTCTCAGTACTCATTTTAATTTCTGCTTCTTTTCTGCTCCATAGAAGGTTACAAGTGTCAGTAATTTATTTCTTGTTAAAATAATTAGAGTAATACTTTTGTTCCAATTTTTCACAGCCTAAGGACAGCATAAGACCAGCCAGTTTAGTTCATTGCTTCGGGTAGCTGATAAGTGAAATTAAAAAAGTGAGCCTTGTTGATTGGACTCACATGGGTATTTCTTTCTCTGGGCTGATGAACTGAGCTGAACTTGTTAGAATCGCTGTTGGGGTGAGAAGTTGTAGTTTCAAATTCAAAGAATCCTGAAAGGTGTCCATTTAAAGTATATTATTGATGTTAAAAATGTTTCAAAAGTTGGTGAAAGTAAGGCTCTGTAAGGAACAAACAGTTATTTAAATATCGACCTTCTTGTAAACTGTATTTCCATACTTTATCTTGTCTTAATATTCAAAGTGTTTTCATAGTTTTTGTGCTTTAAGATCCAAGCAGATATTTTGTAATATTTTTTATATGTTAAATCCAGTTATTCAAATCAGAAAAAGCCATGCTATTAAAGGTGCAGAGACAGTGACCTTCAACAAGAAATGCATCTAGATAATCACTGATTCTGGGAAAATAATACGTTTATCTGATTTTGGGCTGCTGAAAGTTACTGAGAGTTTTATGGAATGTTTAATTCTTTGGACATTAAGATTAATGAGCTATGCAGGTAGACATTATATTTTTATTCCTCTATTTTATTTATTTATTTATTTTTCAGATACAGCAGCATAATATTTCTCTCTTTAAGATTTTTTTATTACAGGTACAAATTTTGAGAAGCGTCATTGATTTTATTGGATTTACTCTGCAGTTCTGTATACATATATGTATCCAGAATAATCTGGATTGAATCTACTTCCTGTGAATAGGTAAAGGTTCCCAAAATCTTATTGAATTATATTTCTACAAAACAAGCAATTATATTCTACACAGTAAGAGTATGCAAAGAAGATCGCTATATAATGCTTCTGTATGATGCGAAGAGATACAGCAGTTTTATGGCACTTGCTCATATTTATGTCTCTAAATCTCTTCCCTTAAAAGATATGGACAAAGTCCGATCCTTTGCACAACAGCTCTTTATCAAAAACATTATCAGAAAGTATGACCAAATGAGTATCATCCAAGGTAGCAAATCTTTTGGTATACATCTTTTATTACCAAAACTAGCATATATTCATGCCACAAATGTACTAATTGTTCCCTGGGGGATGCTGGGTGATAGCAAGCTGTAGCAGTGATAATTGTGATAGCTAAACTATCTGAAAGATAGACTGACAACATGCTTATCTATAGAATTGTGAATACTGTACTTTAGTATTCAGGTTAATGGCGAAATCATTTTGTTTAAAATTGTTTTTGAATGAGCCTCTTGTCATCATCTCTTATGATTCTTCTTTATATTACTACGCTGCTTGTTTTCATGGTTGATTATAACCATACAACACATATCTAGCAAACTTAAGCTAATATTATCAGTTACCACCTTTCTTATGCAGGCCATAATGCAACTCTTAGGAATTTGAGCCAATCTTTGCAGTTACACACAATCTGTTGTCACATGGATCAATAACAAGAGACTCAAGAACTTTTACAGCGGATCTGTTCTTCTGATGGATTGACTGCTGTTCATATGGGAATTGTTGTGGTATTTATCATCTGATACGGACTCCTGATTTTTAACAGCTTTTCATTACCTTTTTCCTCTTCTAAAAAAAGACCTGACAAAAGATGTGTTATTTGTTTATTGATACCTACTTAATTGCTGATCCTTAAGGTCCCTTCCAACCCTGGCCATTCTGATTCTGTGATTCTGTGATTAATGAATTGTAAAGAGAATGGTGATATCACAGTATTAAATAACTCTATTGATGTTTCAAATCCAACTGGGCTGGGAACACAGGTATAAAATACATGTATAAAGGAAGAAAGCTTTCACTTTATGGAAAAACAAATTTCCTTTTAAGTAATGCCTTGACATTTCTGCAGTAGTCTTATGTCTCCTTAGAACATCAAAGATGGTGTGATTTTGTACGATCTAGATACACAATAATGCTGATTTACACTCCCATTTTTGATGTTGCTATTTTGTTGTGATCCTTAGTACAAAAAGCAGTTCACAGTTAATTGTTGTTGGTATTCCTTGGGGATTAATGGGTGACTCAAATACTGTTTAATGTCTTTATTAATGATCTGATGATGGAATCAGAGCATTCTCAGTCATTTCTCAGATTTTTCCAAGTTGGTGGAGAAAACAGTTGCTACTGTGGTGCACAGTGCTGCTGTTCACAGGTACATCAGCAGACTGGAAAAATGGGTAACAGAAACTTCATGAAGTCCAGCAAAGACAAATATGAAGTCCTGCAGCCATTGACTTTCATCGATGCTTGCTGATAGAGACCAAACAGTGTATGTGAGCAAAGTGAGGTGGCAGGTGATGTGCTTCAGCAGTGGCAACAGCAACACAAAAGACAAGCCATGTTCTGGATAAGCCATGCAGATTTTGATAAGTGCAGCATGCAGGTTTTTGCTCATTGCTGGTGAAGATGCATGGCTAATGGTGGTGATTATGTTGGAAAAACAAGAGTTTTAACAAGAGAATTTGCTCTATCAAATAGTGTCATTGTGCTCTTTGTATCTGTTGTCACTTCCATGGAAATAAATGAGAAGCATTATTTTAAGAACAACCTATGTACTATATATAGTGCCCTTTATGTATCGTAGATATTATTTTTTGTTCTTTTTATAACTCCTAAAACCAATTTTACACAGCTCCAGATCCACATTTCTTAGGTTAAAAGTGGTGAGCTGTTTATAATAACCAGAACTCCACTGCCAAGTCTGTGCCATTTTTAATTACCTTTCACCTTTACTACCTTACGTCATAATCTATCTCCTTAACTTTCAAAGCCTCTGCTATTAGAAGAACCTTGTATTTCTTTATGCAACATCATTATGTTAGGCATCATAAATGTTTCATTCTGCAAAGAATAACTACTTGTTATGACTGTCTATTCAATGCTATGGTATATTGCACCATACAATGATAAGCAAATGTAAGACAAATTAGTCACAGCTACCTAGCTGGAAGAAAATCAGTTGTCACAACCAAACCAAATAAAACCAAAGCTTCAAAGAGGTCAAAACAAATTAATACCAAAAGTCCTAAGGCCCTGCAAATTTTGTTGACCTGATACCAGCAGTGGCAGTATGTTATTTTATCAGACTACAGGGTAAAAATCTCTAGCACAGGCCAAGTTTCTGATTATTGATTATATTTTTTACTATATTCATTATCTTGACATCTACAAAGAAAAATTGGGAATGAGGAAATGCCCTTTTCACAAGACAAGTGGGCTGCTTGCAGAATGCTTGCAGGTCCTCCTCAATGGCTTAAGTAGCTGTAGCTTATGAACTATCATGCACTGGAAGGTTTCATAGAATTGTGGAAACTCAGAATCATCTGGGTTGGAAAAGACCTTCAAGATCACTGAGTTTGACCAATAAGCTAATCAACTGAGTCCCATCACTGAACCATGTCCTTAATGCCACAAATGATGTCTCTTGGTATCATTTCTTGTTCTGCTTGGCATGCTCATCATTTTTAACATCAACTTCATTTTCAAAAGACTTTAGAACAATTTCAATATCATATAAGCAGGATATTTAATCTTGGTTTTGTCTAGATTACATTTTTAGAACCTTAGTGATGCTGATGAAAAGCATGTGACTATAGTTTTGAAAGCTTTTAAATTTGCAGTTGTGCTTTGTGATTAAAAACTGTGTTTGTGATTGCATAGACATTATGCTAGTTTTGATGTCTGTATTTATAAGCCGTATTATATCTAGAATTTTGGCTAGAAAACTTATTTCTAAACAACTGAATAAATAAAACCACAGCTTAGTTAATCAAAGTATCGTCCTTTATAATGATTACTATGTTAGTATTTTCAAACCTGACCTAATCTGTAAGTATCTAAAACATGCATTGATTGTCAGAGTTTCTGAGCTGCTTTGAGTTGTAGTCCTGTAACTTCTGTATATTAAATGTGGTTGTCTAACTTCAAGCATTAGCATACAGCACTCTTTACTATTGTGTTAATTGTCTAAACAAAATGAGTAGCAGCCAGCATTTCTGAATATGAAAATCAGGGAATTGTTGTGCTTGGAAAGTGAAGCTATTAGATGATTCTTTCATGTGTGTATTCTGAAGGGATTTTACTCCTTGGCTGAAAAAAAAGAGGTGGTGATTTAGGATTTGACAAAAGCCATACTGATTTATAGGCTGAAGTGGTTGGTTTACTTCTGTGATGTCCTAGTATAGATATTTCTGATTATCTTCTCTTTTCAAAGAGGTAAGATAGCTTTGCTCTGTAAGAAGAAATCTACTATGGTAGAAAACAGTGAAATTCTTGAATAAAACTTAAAAAAAAACGTGAAGAACTTCTCTGTGAGATGAAGACCTGACTCCTTGAGGATAACTACAAAATGAGAATATAAATCAGAGAATGTTGCTTGACTGCAGTGTGGTCTTCTGGGAGACCACAGGTTATCTTTACGTACTGCTTCTTCATCAATAACAGATGAGCTACTAGTTCTTCTTACATGTCATTACCCTTTCCTCAAAAACAAAAAGATGAAGTGGAGTACTGAGGGGAGAAAAAGGTGAGGGAGACATTCATGAGAGGGAATAATTGGATTAGTTTTTTAAACTGTGTTTATATCAACAAAGTTCATGAGTTAGTTCTGTCTAGTTTTTTTCTGATATTAGATGAGCACATAAATAAATTATTTGACTGGAAAGATTCTTGGCTAAGTTCACTGGCTAGAAAATTTTAAATTAAAAATTTTTAAGTTCTAGAATCATTAAATATAAAGAAAACCTACTAATAATTATAGGTAAAGATTATTTTGACCAGTTCTGTGTAATAATTGTTCACTTTCCACAGTATATTTCGTGAAAAAAGACAATCAGTAGTCATACCCAAAAAAACACTATGTAGGTGATTATAAATGAATTTTGAATCTATCAAGCCAAAAGGATACCATTTTCTTCTATCTGCTATCCATACAAGAACTTGGAGGACAGAGAAAGTAATTCCTGGTAAGGTGCTTAGATCATACAGTTTTCAATGGTGGTTGTTCTGTAAGTTCCAAAGATGGGTTTCCTGGACAAACACTGTACATTTGATGTGACAGTAGACTGAATATTCATAAGATGCTTGACCTGATTTCAGTGCATGGACGGATACTTTTGATATTCAAGTCTACAGTTTTTTTAATGCACGCACTATTCTAACTAACTGAAATATCAAAAGAACATTAAACATCAATTTAAGATTTTCTAACATCCACTTACGGCATTTGGAAGACAGAAAGATTTGTAGGTGGAACCTGATGTCCTATTGGAATGAACATTAAAAAAAGTGACTTCCCCCTAAGTTATATAACTACGTGGAAAATAAGGAGACAACATAATGGTTTCTGTGTCACAAACATTTTGAGTAAAACACCCCTCCTTTAACACTGAAGACCTCTACATTTGAGGTACCCAGTCTGTATTGCCTTTGAACTAATGAAGAGAGAGAGACCTCACAGGGATTATTAGAAATGGTTTACTTTAGCCATGAGATTAAATTCATGCCCTCTGCATAACTTCTTTTATCTTTCTATTGGCCATAAGGGAACCTTAAATGACTAGTTCAAATGTAGAAATTAATGACTTGATTCACTTACCTACATATGAATTTCAAGGACCATTTGAAAGTTCTAGTGGAGATATGACGTAAGACCCATGGGAGACATACATCCTTGTGGACCAGCAGCTCTAAACTAACCAGAAAGCCAGGAGTGTCAGATCATATGGTGTCTAAGGAGATATTAGGTTTCTGTCATATTTGATTTCTATTCAATTGCTTGTTCTTATCATTATACTTCATTTATTTGCCTACGTCTAGTCCAAGATTTTCAGAATGATCTGATCCATGAGAAGAAAAGAATGCTTTTTGGAATTGCTGATTTAGGTCAAGGCAAATGGCAATAACAGTCTCCTGGCATACATTTCTGATTTTCGTTGACTATGTGGAAGTTTCAACGGTTTACGGGCTGGTTCGGCCCGGTTCCGTGACTAGAAGGGCGGAAGGATCTGCGGATCCACGCCCCCGGAAAAAGAAAATAGGGGACCCCGAAATAATTGAAAACAGTGGCAACAATCTGAGGTGAAACAAAGTAATTTACTAAATATGGTATCAGCAGAATTTTATAAGGAGAGAGAGTGTGAAATTGATGGTGGATCGGCCTTACCACAACGCTGAGATGAGAAGCGCAGGCAGAGAAGCGCAGGCAGAGAAGCGCAAGCGAAGCAGTGCAGGCAAAGAAGAGAGCATCAGGTGACCTTGCCGGGAGTTATATCTCCTCGCTGACCGCAAAGCCCCCTGGGGAAAGGTAGCTCTTCTTCTCCTCTGGACAGGCACCCGGAACTTGAGCATCAGCAGTCAAACCCCCAGTGCATTACATGATGTTATGATGTGGAATACTGATAATGAAAAATCATGAAACCATGACAGGAAGTCTTGATAGCTGGCACACATGTGAACACTCACAGGTAGATATCCAGTTCTAGATGTCTACTGAATGTAGCTGAGAAACTCCAGGTCTCAGTAGCTCTGTTCCTTGATCCATCTACAAAGCCTGTGTCTTGGAAATCTTAGGATGCCTGAAATGCAATAGGACAGTCATGCTTACACAACTGAGTTTTGACCTCAAGTCTGATCCTAACAGTCTCACCTAGGTTCATGATTGATACTAAGTGTGTAACCCTCCTGCCTGGCTCTGCAGTTAAAATACAGGCACAGGGTGAACCAGTTCTATCCGAGTTCTTTATTACTGGTAAGAAGAAGATGCCTTTAAAGGGACAAAGAAAATTATTTGCATCTGTGTTTTCCCTGATTAAAGAGTGCCCTTTTCATCCATGAAGAAACATTTTCCATGATACATACACAGTAGATATAATTTATTATTCTATTCAAATTTATCCTATGTGGGAGATAAGACCATATGGAAAACAGCTAAAGACCTTTTTAAAAGCTAAGGAAAGGGAACTATAAATCTTGAAGTATGCTGTGCTGGATGTTACACCAAATAGTCTGACATAAATTTTTTTTTTAAGTCTCAGCAGAACAGTAGAAGAGCTATTAGGTATTTAAAATAAAAAAAAGAAAATAAAAGAACAATTTGCACCATGATTAAGTGCTTTCATTAGGGTCTGAAAGGTGGATAGGCCTCACCACAACACTGAGGTGAGATGCACAGTCTGGTTGAGCAGCGAGAACTGGAGCATTAACACCTTAACTCCCAGTGCACTACATGATGTTATGATGTGGAATAATGATAACCAAAAATCATAAAACCATGACAAGTCTATATTGGCTTGCCTCTGTGACAGCTACAATTCTGCACTTATTTAAATATCAAAATATATCTTCTAGTCATTTAAGTGATGATATCACTGCTATCATTAACAGAGGAAATGACAAATATCAGCATGTCAGTTTGTAATAGAGGAAATAGGGGAATGGCATCACAGGACTCTGGCTGAGTTATCAGATGACTAAGATGCGTGTTCTATAGGATCAGTCTTTTACTGTGGGTTGTCAATGAATTGTTGTATGGTCAGACAGGATATTCATTTGCAAATTAGGAGAATACAGTTTGCCATGCCTTGACATCTGGAAAGAGGATTATTTTTGGGTTATATGTGATACTTTGAACATCTTACTATTGAATGCACTTATAAATCAGTATTAAGGGAAAAAAATGTATTTCTCTGGTGTCTGATTTTAGGTATTTATGGTATGCCTATTCCAGCAAATTAATCAGTGTCAAGAGACACTAGCAGGTGCTAAGCTTGATCATCCATACTGTTAAATGTTTGGAATGATCCCAGAGTAGTTCTCTCTTGGGCCACTTAGCATTTTCTCCAAACAGTTCTCACCTTGACAGATAATATAGTTAAGGAACCATTTCTAGCAGACAGGTTGAGCACAGTCACGCTCTTCTGTATGGCAAGAGGGTTTTATGTATACATGCACAGGCAGCTCTGTGACACCTGAACAGTTCCAGGCACCTTCTGTAGCACAGACATTGCCTTGGGTTACAGGCTCAATCATTTTGCTCTATTCTGTATATTCAACATACATTAGATATTATTTCCCTATTCATGATGCACATATCAGCTCCCTATCAAATGTCAACTATTTAAAATATAAGGTTTTCTGGCTCTTAAGAAAGGAAATACGAATTTGGTTTCCTTCTTTTTGAATATTTTCAGTATGGGAACATAATCACCCACTTCATGTTTAAGACACTGTGACACTCAAGCAAAAGAGTAACAGCACGCCCCATGTTGACATAAAGCAGTAGAAATGCACTGGTTCTTGTTATGCACCCTATTAGAAATCCTAGAATTGGATTGTTGACAGGCTCAAATTTTAAAACCTAAAGTACCTTGCCTATCAGTTTTCTGCCCTTTATGAGATGTCTTAAATAAAGATCTCTGATTTTTCTAAAGGAGGAAGGAGATGGATGACCAACATTTCAGAAAATTTGCATTTTTCAGAATGTTTCAGCTTAGAAAAAGAATGAGGAGAACAGTAAGCATTAAAAAAGTCATGAAATCTTATTACATGTTTGGTAAGAATGGATGCATAGGTCTAACAAGGCCTTCATGACCATTGGTGTTTCTGGTAGTTTGTGATTATAAGAATAAAAAAATCTGTTTGTTCTAAGGATACTATGAAGAAGGAAAAAAATATGTAATGAAGCCCACAGAATATCATGAAATTTGGATATAAAAAGAGCAGCAATAGCATAGACTGCTGTCCTAAAACACTCTTTAATCTGGTTGCTATTTAAAAGAAGCTTCAAAGACTTTTTCTTTCCAAATGGAATTTCCGAATTTCTTTCTATATCATCCCGATGCATTTTTGGATGCTGTTCAGAGATAGAAATAGAGCACGTATCAGTTTTATCTTAATCCTTAACCTTACACATGACAGTGAAGAGCAAGCCTCTCTGATGTTGTGCATCATATATTTAATTTCTAAGAACTTTAAATCTCCTGGAAATGACAAAAGTAACCGACACATCTATAAAATAGGACATCAATCAGATTCTCTGTGCTTTTGAATCACGGTAATAAAGGGAATATTTTCAAATAGGAACTGTCTCTTTTATTCATAGATATTAAGCTGGAAATAAGGAATCAGTAAAATGTTTCCTCCATATCTTTTTCACTGTATGAAAACAGGGTTACAGATCAATTGATTTACCATCACAATCGATTAGGTGACTCTCTTGCTATCTCTATTGTGACAGTAGACAAGCACTCATATAGATCTTTCATTAGAGGGAGTCACTGAAAACCAAAGGTTCATTGCGTGCCTAAGTGGCTTGTAGCTGACTCATTAGGCCATTAACTAACCATTAATATTGTTTAACCTCAAACCTTACAGATAAAATAAATTATAGTCATGTTATCCAAACAAAATAACCTTAACCTCCTTAACAAGTATATAATTATGTGAATTTATTACCATCTGGTCCCATTGAACTGAGGGGTTCATTTTTGGAGCTATGAAGGGGGAGGTGAGAATACATCACCTTCAAGATAAGTGCTACTGGGAGGCAGGTGCATCAGTCACCGATATGCTTTGTAAGACATGAACCCATGGGGTATAGACTTACCTTGTTACTGTCCAAATAAAATTACCTTACACACAAAATGTTTTCCCCTTACACAGTACCAAATCTCTTTTTATTTCTTTTTAAGTGTTTCTGCATTTCTGAAATTAGTTGCATGTATAAAATGGCCTTCTCTGTCTCACTGTGGTACCAGGGCTTCACACAGACAAACAGAATGTAACAACAATAAGCATTAATTGAATGAGAAGGCATTGGAAATTTTACTCTTATCATAATCTTTTCAGACTCACAAATTCTATATATGTAATGCAATGATCTGCTGAAATTGTATTGAAGTAGAAGTATAAAAAAAACCACACAGCATATGTTCTGAGAAATAAAATAAACTTATGTCACTGTGCTTCCCTTGGAACAAAGCCAGTTGAATCCTGGTTATTATAAATAATATAAACAAAATATGTTACAAGCTTTATACAGAGCTTAAAATAAGCAAAAATCCTGTGTTAGCACATTGCTGATATCCCAGCAGGTCAGCTATAATGAATGCACCAGTACTCACACATAATTTTTTATAAGATAACTTGCTTGTAAGTAAAGCAGTCAATAGGCTCATTTGCAGGCACATTTCTCTCCAGAAGAAAAAAAAAACAAAAACATAATGTGATATCAAATGCTTCTTTTGAGTGCACAAAAAAGTGACTGTTAAGAGAGGGAAAAAATAACAATAACACATAAATTCAGTGTCAGATGTGCAAAAAAGAATGAGAACTGGAGTAGTACTGGTAATTAGAACAGAAAATAAAACCTACTGTTCTTACAGAACAGCATTTACAAAATTACAATGTATAATACAGTTGATAAATGAAATGACTTTTTCTAATCAAAATGAGAAGGGAAAAACCCACTTACTGTGCATGTTTACTGGTCCAAAAAGTTGCCACAGAATCCTACCTCAGCCAAAAGATATGAGAATGACATCAGATTTCTATATTTTTAGAACATTACCATCTCAATCCTTTTCACTTGAAAGTTAAAATATTTGTCTCAGACACATTAAGGTATTCATTTTGTAAAATATCTGCTTATTGAGAAATGTCTAGCTAGCACAGTTTAAAGTCCAGTTAAGAATTTTTCTTTGTGGAGATCAGTATCACTTCTGCTCACTATCTTTAGAACAGAGTGGTCTGAGAAAGAAGAAATTTTGCATTTTGCAGCAAGATACATGTTATAGAATTGGAGCTAATGCCCAGGGCCAGATCTCCGAAATGCATTTTAATTATTTTCAGTGAACTGTCAGAACTTTGATACACACTCATGGAATCATGCAAATACCTCTGTGTAAAATATATGTCCTATTCCCTAAGGCACTGAGTAGATTGAAATACACTTTGGCAAAGTTAGGTGTCATATACAGTGAGGTAATAAGAATATGCCACCATATTATACAATTAGAAATCTACTTATAAATCTACTGGTTAGAATGGATTTGTTTTGTATTTATGAAGGAGAAAACGTTCTGGGTTTTTTTTTTTCCCTCTTTTTTTTTTTCCCACAAACTGTTATTTGCAGGGCAAAGAAAAATGGGATGCAATTATAATTGATAAATCAAATTCATTTGGTTTTATGTTCAGTCATTGACCTCTAGAGTATTTCCATCCAGTGTCATAAGATGTCTGCAAAATATTTATTCAGTTCCATGTCCATAATTTGAGGTGAGAGCACCTTAAGCCGGTGAATTAGATTAGAAAGAAATAATTTCGTGTAATTAATCTGACTTCTAAACCTAGCCATTTCTTATGTTTGATGCTTTGACAGAACAACAAAATGAAAAGATACTTAAGGCCGCACATAAATTTGTTAGTTTACTATTAATTTATTAATTAATTTCTGTAAAGCCTTTAACATGGTCCCATATGACATTCTCCCTACATGGAAGAGGTATGGATTTGATGGATGGATTATTCAGTAGATAATGAATTGGTTGGATAGTCACAGCCAGAGAGGTTTTGGTCCAGACGGAGGCCAGTGACAAGTGTTTTCCATCAGGAGTCTATTTTGGAAACAGTGCTCTTCACCATTTTTACCAAGGACCTATATGGTGGGATTGGGTGCACGCTCAGCAAGTTTGCAGATCTCGCTAAACTGAGTGGGACAGATGATACAGCAGAAGGAAAAGATGCCATCAAAGGAATCTGGACAAGCTAGAAAAATGGGACTATTTAAACATAATAAGGTTCAACAAGGCCAAGCGCAAGGTGCTGCAGTTGGTCAAAGCAGTCCTAGGCTCAAGTACAGCCTAGGAAAGGAACTCCTTGACAGCAGCCCTTCTGAGGAAGACTTGGGCATTTTGGTAGACAAAAAACTTGACCCGATCCAGCTGTGTGTTTGAAATCTAGGTCAACAGTATTTTGAGATGCATCAAAAGAGGGGTGGTCAGCAGGGAGAGGGAGGTGATTGTCAGAGTAGATTGTACCAGTCCCTTCTTGTTTTTCACATCTCTCACCAGGTTCAGTTTCATCTGTGCTTTGTCTTTCCTGATCTCATTTCTGTGCATTAATCTGTCTTAGCAGCATGCAAAATCAGTTCAACCTTCATAAACAACTATCATCATTCCCAGTGTGCTTACCTTTGGCTTTTCATACTTTCTTATTCTCTTTTTAAAATATGACAAAATATGTTTAACTAAGCTCTGATAAAACACTGTCTCTCTGCTTCATCTTGTGTGCTAACATCCCTCTGCTTTATCTTGTGTGCTAACATACCTCCATATTACCAGCAATTTGAGATAGTATGGTGGCAACACTACAAAAGTTTCGATAAGTATATGTAAGAAAGTATATAAGTACATATAGGAGAATTCATATGACTACTCAGACTGTCCTTAAATTGAGATTGCCTGCATAGGAAATTTTTGTGAATATGTGAAAAGATATTGGTTTTTTTTGTTTGTTTGTTTTTTGATTTTTGTTTTTGAGAAACATGTTTCCAAATTTTAAAAGTCTACTTTTGGAATCTTATTGTTTTCCTTTTCCAAACAGAAATGCCTTCAGGTATTTTAGCTTACACTTGGCTGTGTGTTCAGTATGCCAAACAAAGCAAAGATTAGTCCAGAGACATTTAGTTAATGGATCTGCAAATCAAATATACATGTCAAAAACAGAATCTAGGGGAAGCTGAAAATTAATATCTGCTTCATCTGATCTCTCATGAAAGGTGATATACTCAGAGAAAGGATAATTAAGTGAGACTCATCTAGACTTTGACACACAACTTTTTGAATTTTAAAATAAATCCTTGAAGTATACCGATGATAGGTTTGTCCAACTGGCAATAGTTTTCAAAGAAACTGTCACACAAGAATTCTCTTCATTTCACTCTTATTTTATGCAATCAGCTCCCAATAATTTTGACATAGTATTATTTAGACATTCATTCAAATACAGAATGTCAACCACCATATGCACATATCCCATATAAATCTTACCATATTCTTTGAATATCTTCCTCTGACTTCTATTTCTAATGGGAAAATGTGATACTGATACTTAAATGTCAGCTTTTGTATCTATGTTCTGACTAATATAGGTACTTGAAATTGGACTGGTAGCTGATTATTTAAAGATTATTACAGTATCATTTCAACCTTTTGTTTTCCTGAGCAAGGTGGCTGCAGTTGGTAATGCAGTAACATGTCTGTGGTTTCCAAGTCCGGTTGTAAAACTATGCCCTGGCTGAAGACTCAGCATAAATGGAAGCTAGTTAGCGTTAAATATCTGAGAAGGTCCAGGAAATTAATTTACATATTATAATGTTTTCTAATGTTTTGGAAATAAACATTCAAACCAAAAATGGGTTATCTGCCAGAATTTTTCACTGCTGCTTTTATTTCTTTGTCACTTCTTCTACCATGCACTCAAGAAATGCTTCTGCTTGTACGGCAGGATAACAAATAGATTAAAGACTTCAATTAGGAGTCATATTGTAGCCATAGTTGTTTTTTATTTATTTATTTATTTTAAATTTTTGTTTCCAAATATGTAAGAAGAGGAGTGGAAATTATAAAAGTGGAAAATGAAAGGCAAATGCATAGCAATTTTTGCAACCAAATATGGTTTAATCAAATGTGCATGTTCAAGTGAACAAGAACTACTAACAAACAAATATAAATCAGTATGTAAGAAACAGAATATATTTACTTTTTTATAGAAAAAAATAAAGTTTTTGTTTGTTTGTTTGCTTGAGAACTCTTTATCAGCTCCAACAGAAATACAGCATGTTTATTATACTGAATTCATACTTGTATTCAGTATCTTGAAGAATTTCACCTCTCTATTATCTGTGCCTGTCACTTTATTGTCTTTGCTTTAATACTCCATAAACACTAGTCTTAAGGTATATGAATTATTCATTCTCTTCATTAATTGTCTTTCTGGATCTCTGGTTCTCTCAAGACAATGGTTAAGACAATATGTACTGTCTTTCACAAACTTGAGAGAACTTGAGAGATTGTGACATAAGATGAAGTATGGGCACAGAGTTTCCTGATGCAACACTTTCTATAAAAATGTCTGCTAAGACATTAATTCTATTATCAGTGACAGTTAAAAATACTCAACTGTGATATTTTAGTGAACTATAATGTTTCTTGGAACATGTTATGTGAAACTTTCTCCACCTTCCACTGAACAGAATTTACTGAAGGTGTTCTGTTGCAGTGCAAATTATTTGTCACACTGAATTGTCCATACCTTCTTAAAATAAACTTGTACTTTCTGTGTATTCACAGATTTATATTAGTAGATATTTCAAAAGTGACACTGAAAAATACTGAATATAATAACACAATGAAGTTTGTTTCAAAATGTTGGGGTTTTCTGTAGTGCCTTAAACACTGGGGACTTTCCTCCCCTTGCCAGAAGTAAATTGCCTTCTTGATGTGACATCTGAAAGCCAGAAGCCAATAAAAAAAGAAGAAGAGTTCTTTCCCAAAGGCCCAGGAATATGGGACATTCATAAGAAAGTACATTTAAACATGTACATATAAGAAATCTCTACAGTAGGTATCTGTCTCAGCTGTCTGTAGAGAGCACTTCACTTGCCACACAAAACTCTAGCAAAAAAATAAGAGAATTCCTACCATGTCTCTGTCAAGGGCCATGGTCTTGAAGCCAAACAAAGACAGCCCAAGGAGGCTGACCACATGTGCTTAGTAATAGAGGTTGCTACGCAACCTCCTGAGAGAGTTTGTTAGTAACAGACGGACTTTTTGCATAGAATTAGGGTCCTTTTAATTCATATTGTAAATACATCTTGAGTGGAAAGCCTGGTAAAATCTCCTAGGTATCTTTGAAATGAATAATGTACATGATAGGTTAAAACTAGTGTTAGTATTGCTGTCTTTCTGTGCTTAAACACAGGTATTATTTTATTTGCAGTACATGAAAACAATGTCAGATAGGATGTTTCCCTTCCCCTCCCTCCTCTGCACTGTCTTTGGTTATTAACTGTTCTTGTCCAGAAGCTGAAGCTTTACACTGCTGGCCTTGTGCCACTGAAATCCAGCAGAGCAGCATCATGCCCTGAAGCAGGTGCGGGTTTGTTCAGTTAGTTTCTTCTGCTTTTATCTGCACTTTTTACAAGAACTTTCCTTCCAGTTGCATCCGTTCAATTTCAGATGCACAGGTGTGTCTTTTCCTGTCAGAAGGAAATCTTCTAGGTGGTCCTGTCTTTTATATCACAGTGATACAGAAAACATAACAGGGAATGAATGTTTCATGTGTCTATGTAGGAGTATTTTACAAATACACATCTGACTGTTCTTAAACAGTAGAGAAATATCTTCTTAAAGCTGAAAAAAAAAATCCCCTGAGGAAGATTCACCTATGTTTGGACATTTTGGATGAATATTTAAGTGTTCCAGTTACTTCACTGTCAAAATAAATCAGTGTAAGACTGTGATTAGTCATTTAAAACTACAACCAAATGGAGGCAACATTCTCAATTTAGACATGTACATTAACCAAGAACATTATCCTCTTGACTGATTATTTCAGATTTAGAGACCCAATCTCTCAAGTACATCTACATAAATTTTTATTGCTAATTTTTAATTCTTAATCATGACTAGCCATGTATGTACTGTATTAGTGACTAAAAGGAGATGCAAACTGCTTTGTTTTTCCAGTGTTGTGTAATGATTTATGAACCAAGTATTACTGTAATAGGTCACTGTAATATGCTGCAGAATTTTCATGTCTACTGACTTCTTGATTCATTCTGTGTGGACTATGTTTAGATAGAAATTCAGTCAGTTTCCGAATACCAGAGACATTCACATAGTCTCTGGCTTGCAGTAACAGTTAGGATTCACACTTTTGGAATCAGAGGTGAAATCAAATGAGAAGGTTGTTGACCTCATGGAGGAATGGGAGGAGATATTTTGTCCCCCCTAGAAAAAGACAGCTCTGGCCTCTCATCTGACTGACAACAGAAATAATAGCAAATATCACCTCAGAATTGGGCAGTTATCTCAGTCTCTTCATAATACGAGCAGATATAAACATGCAGGATTTTCTCTCTCTTCTCCCATTCTTTTCCCTTCTCTGTTATATTCTATTACATTTTTATTTAGGCTGACAAGGATAGAAAAAGCCAAATAAATGGATTTTCACATTTTATTCTAGAATGACTGTACCTCATGGTTATTCTGAAGCCTTTATTGGAACATGCAAAAAACTACTGCTTCTATTTCTGAGGAGACTCTGCGTCCCACTGCTACTTGTTAAGTTTTCCTGACAAAACTGTTGTACTGCGTATGAGCAGTACAATATTCTTTGTTGCAAATGCTGAAATCCTGTAAAAGCAAATATCTTCACACCAGAAGTATGGAAAGAACTTGACTTAAGCTATTAGAATACTTCTTTATGCAGCTATATGCAGCTGTGCAGATACATATAGATAAAAGACAAGCTGAAACAAAGCTTCATGGTTTCAATACTCATAATGGATGTGGGATTAAGACAGCAGTCTAAAACACTCTTCTCTGTTCCACAAAAGGCAAGAGTAATTTGAACCAAGTTTTCCATGCATTTTCTCTTTTTACTTTTCAGAAGACTGTTTTGATGAATGCAGGGTGTCAGATGAATGATCAAAACCTGACATACTTCAGTTTTAAGTGAAAAAAAAAACAACAAAATCCACAATAAAACAAAACAGTAAGTTTTGAGGGAAAAGAAAGATAGTTTAACAATAACCCATGGAAATATTTCATTATCTTTCCTGAGTGGTGCATGCAGGGACAAGCTGCTCACATCCCTTTTAACCTTGCTTGAAATTATACACTTCTAATGAGAAAGGTTACAGCTTAGTAAGGAGGCAAAAGATGTTCCATTATTATGCAAGATCTTTCTGTGCTACTGCACTTCCTATATGTTATGATTAAATACAAAACAAAATCCAGATCTTTTGAATTTAATTTACTGTGCTTACACAAAGTAACTTCTTCATTTTCCCTGAGCACTGCTCGGTGTCATAACAGTCATTACTGTGCATTGACATGATGCATCTTGTCAAAGATCTGCTTATGAACTCCATATTATGCACTGACATTATACATTTGAATAACTCCAAAAGAAGGTTTGATATGATGTAGCACATCAAATGAAAGGCTCAATATTATGCTTTGACATAGTACATTGTAGCAGCTGTGAAGGAAAGAAGCCATTAGGATGGATCATGTCAATGCATAGTATGGAGCCATTAACGCTAAGATTTTTGACATGATCTATCTTAATAGCTCCATATCTGCACTGAAAAACACATTTGATCATGTTAGAGATCCACATGTTAACAGCTCAAGGACCTCTATTGCAGTGTATGTTGTACTGCTCTGAATACATAACGAGGAGTACACTGCACTCATGTGAGCCTGGCTTGCTCTGCCTGCCAAAGAAGGAAGACAGAGACCTTGCACTTCTCCCTGCTGCATTTTCCTTCTTCCCAATATCACATATTCTTTCCTGAGGGAGGGTTCTGGGCAGAGCACTCCAAGAGTAATTCACTCTCCTAAGAAGAATTGTAATTAGAGCTCCCACAGTAGTTAAGCAGCTGGTGTTCTCTGACTGCTGCTTTGTCAACTGTTCTTAATTGCTTCATTGTTCCCCTGTGCTCCCTTTCCAGCTGATGGCTTCTTTCACCTGTTGTCTCTCATTTTACTCTTTGAACGTGAGCTCTTTTGGACAAGTTATATTTGTACAAAGCATTCTGTGATAGCTCACAGTCTTGTAATACAAGCTCCCTTTAAAAATGACAATGATAATAATAATAATGCAAGGTGATTATTGTTGAAGCATACTTTTATTTCAGGTAGCTTGCTGTAAGACAGCTGAGCTCGTGATGCAGCCCAAAGGCAAACACAAAACATCAAGAAAGCCCATTCTGCCTTTGGCTATGAACCTGGGAGAAAATCAGAAATTGGGAGACTGAGTTAAAGTGTTGGCTGAAAGAGATTTAGAGTGGCAAGCAAGGAAACAGTTTCGGATGATTTCTTCTGTGCTCTGTAAAACAGAACTTTTTACATGCTTAGAGAAATATAGCAAAGAAAACTGATCCCATCCCATCATTCATTTATTTTCCCTTCTGGAATAATGACATCACGCTGAATTTTGGCTTGTCGGAAAGGCAGGCAATACAAAAGATGGTTTTCAAAATAAAATGTGCAAATATTATGCCCACATCCGTATGTGCTAGCTCTGTAACCAGCTGTTGTAAATAGCTGGTCTCTAAGCACCAGAACATCATCTACAATAGACATATTTAAGATCAGTGGAAACACTGAAAGCTTATCCATTTCTGTTATAATAAAAAAGGAATTGTTGTTTTGTCTATTATGGAGCAATGCTGTAAAATTTAACAAAATAGGAGCTTTTTAATATGCTTTGTTTGTCGCTTTGTTCAACACTAGATATTTCATAATGCAGTTTAATAGCTCTGCTATGGAATTACACAGAATGATATGGTATTTTGCAGGTTTTAAAAGTAATTTTGTGTAAGATTTTCCTTAATTTCATAAAATCCATGGTAATTCTGTGGAATTTTTTTTTAAGAGGAGAGACTTGATGAGTGATGAGAGCAGTCCAGTGCTCAAACAGGCTGCCCCGTCCCTAGAGGTGCTCAAGGCCAAGTTGGATGGCACCCTGGGCAGCTTGGTCTAGTATTAAATGGGGAGATTGGTGGCCCTGCATGTGGCAAGGGGGCTGGAGATTCATGACCCTTGAGGTCCCTTCCAACCCTGGCCATTTTGTGATTCTGTAATTCTGCCCAGAAAGGTTGTGGATGCCCTGTCCCTGGAGATGTTCAATGCCAGGTTGGATGGGGTCCTGAGCAGCCTGGTCTAGTATTAAATGTGTAGGTTTGTGGCTCTGCCTGCAGCAGTGGGGTTGGAACTTGATGATCCTTGAAGTCCCTTCCAACCCAAGCCATTCTATGATTCTGTGATGACTAAAAATCTTTTTTCTAATTAATATTTGAAGTTAAAACATTGACAAAATCCCAACTACAAAATAAGATCAGTAACATTATTCAAAAATAAGAGCAAAGCAATGCTACCCAATAAAGTGAGACTTCCATACTCTCCTTCCTGTGCCTAGAAATTACTATAGCATCGTATTACCACAGAGACCTGACAGTTATAAGCAGGAATGCTGTGATATTTTTGTTAACATGTCTGTCTGTGGCACTGGCAATGATTTCTGATGAATTGCACAGGAAGTTTGGGAACGTTGGTAGTATTCTAGAGATCGATGTTGTAGAAAATAATTTTTCATGGAGGAACCACTCAAACATAGATGTTGAAAACCATGTTAAAACCATGTTTAAAAAAATAAAGGTTTTGTGTTGTTAGAACCAGTTGGTTTCTGAGGAAGTCTCTCAAGACTTTCTCCTGGACTTACTCATCCTCCTATAGCTGAGATGCAAGTCTGATCTAATACATTAGTGGCCAAAAGATTTGCTTAAATTTTTACAGCTCCTGCTCTAGGAAAGGCAAAATGAAGTTTTGAAGCCATTTCCATAACTTTACCACAATCTTTTGCACTCCATTTTTCTCCAATATATTCTAAAGGTATGCTTTTTATTTCAGGAGAAGGGAAATTAAAGAGTTGAAATACAGCAAATGCTTGTTTGACAGCCTGTCCCATTTAACAGCCCATTGAGCCCATGTGCTGTTCAACTCCAGTAACGTTTATGGAGGTATTCCAAGAACTAAGGTGATGTTTTCCTCTGTGTAAAGGCCTTTGTTACCCTTCCTAAGATCATGCTATGCTTTTATTACTATGAGGAAAAACTCTTACCAAAGAAGATGTTTCTTTTCACTAACGTTAATAAACTTGTTGTAGCTTTACTTCTGTTAAACTTGCAGGAATCAATATAAAACCATGTATGAAAGTATTATTATGCTGGTGCTTCCAAAATCTGAGGTGAGCACATCTTTGTTTGACTCACATTTAGTTAGATAGTTTTAACTGCAGGAGCTGTCTGTCAAAGGGTAGATTTCAATTGTATCCCACTGCTGCCTTATTGTGTTTGAATTCTATTGGGCATTTTATTGGTGACTAAACAGAAGTAATTTAAACTCAGACAATGTGTATATGAGATTCTATCAAGGTGCTAAATTCTCATTAAAAACTAACAAATGGATAACAAGCAAACAAAAAAACCACAAGCATTTATGACCATCTTATCACAGGAAATCAGGCTGATTTCACTATGGCGACACTGGCACACCCCAGAATACCTCTGAATAACATATATAGGTATCAGAAGTCTCCTAGTTTCTGGGTCAAACCCAAGGCACATGGTAGCTCTTCACTGTACTTTCATGTTCGTGGACAGAAAAGCCAGCATTTGTTATGGATAGGGGCCAGAATATGTTCAAGCCACATCTTTGGGAAGTGGGGATACTAATATTTACTCAGATGCTACTTATTATGCAGTACCAAGGAGTGAATCTGAGCACTAGATCCCTGGTAACTTGTAAATCTTCCCTGTTAATTTCTGCCCTCTTCTGCTTTAGACCCATTTCAGAGAAAAATCTGTTCAGAAGGGGCTATTCCTAAGAAGAAGAGATCCAAATCAATGCCTGCCTTTTGGCCTTGGAGACCTCCTACTTTTTTTCCCTAAACAATACATAGTTGAAGAGATTTGACAGTAGCACATGAACTGTTTGTTTTTATTCTGTCACATCCTCACACATCTTGCTACAGATACCTTTTCCTGCAAATTTGTATTTTTCTGTATAAGTGTGCCACATTCTTTTTGATTTTCAGGAAGAAAAAAATAGAACCAAGAGAACATTGATTCTTATCTGCCAAAATCTAACTCCAAGCATACATTTTTAAGCTAGCATGACCACTGAAATAGAACATTGCTGATACAAACTTCAGAATTAGAAGTTCAAACAATGTATGCACAAGCAAAAAGAAATTGAATGTCTGAAATGGGTTAAAGTACAAAATACTAATATTACAGTGAAACAACAGAGCATGTGAATTCTGTTTGTGGTGACTATGAAAAAGAACACCTCTCCTAAGAAGACAAGCTGAGACAGCTGGGCTTGTTCAGAACATTTTTCTTCATTTTATTTGTGTTCTTGGCATTGTCTGTTTTTCATGTTCTATTGGAGAGAGCTTACAGCTCTTATTGAGGACTGGTGGTTCCTTACAAGTTCGTTTGGGACAACATGCTCAGGACTGATGAAAATTTGAGCTGTAAAACCATGTAACATTTCTGGGAAGTTTTTCTAGTTTTTCAGAAGTTATAATTAAAAGCTTTCTACTCTTCCCTTCTAAATATCTGTCATCAGTTTGGTAGGGTGAAAAGAATGTTTTATTGCCAGAAATAACACTACAGAGGCAGAAAATGATCCATTTCTGTCTCTTAATGATTTAAGGACATATTTTGGCCATTAACAGAGAAGCTCTGGGGAAAATCAGACTGCCTGAGCCAAGGATGATAAGTGTAGCGTTGGAGATGAGGGCTGCTACCTGAACATGGGATCTGACTTATGACATGAACTGCTGTTGAAGGATCCTGTTTTTTCCCAGTGACCATCAGGGAGCCTACATTGAGATAAACTTCTGTCCCTCTATGTTCCTAAGTTCATTTGAAGAAATGTGTGTCATTGGGTCCATCCTGGCACATCACCGCACCTTGAGTATTGTGTCCAGTTTTGGGCCCCTCACTGCAACAAAGACAGTGAGGCCTGGAGTGGGTTCAAAGAAGGGCAACAAAGCTGGTGAGGGATCTGGAGCACAAGTCTTATGAGGAGCGGCTGAAGGAGCTGGGATTGTTCAGTCTGGAGAAGAGGAGGCTCAGGAGAGACGTTATTGCTCTCTATAACTACCTGAAGGGAGGTTGTAGTGAGCTGGGGGTCGGCCTCTTCTCTCGTGTAACTGGTGATAGAACTAGAGGGAATGGCTTCAATCTGTGCCTGGGGAGATTCAGGCTGGACATTAGGAAATGCTACTTCTCTGAAAGAGTGGTCAGGCACTGGAATCGGCTTCCCAGGGAGGTGGTGGAGTCATCGACCCTGGAGGTGTTCAAGGAACGTTTGAACGTTGTGTTGAGGGACATGGTTTAGTGAAAGCTATTGGTGATAGGTGGATGGTTGGACTGGATGGTCCTGTGGGTCTTTTCCAACCTTGGTGATTCTATGATTCTATGATTCTGTGATCACACTGGATCGCAGGCTGGTGGTGATGCAGAGAAAAAGATATTTCCTTCCTGAACCATCTGAGGCTTTGGAGTCAAGTATGGACAAAGAGCCCTGGGATGTGACAGAGCTGCCCAGTGCCAGCACAAAGGGAACAGAAGGGAAACACAGAAGAAGACAAATCTGTGTTGTAGAAAAGAGGGAATTCTAAAATCTTGTTTTCAGGAGGTGAAAGAGAACTGCTGATAGTCCAAAAACCCCCTCATGTGAACATGCTCAAGGAGAACTTCATCTGATTTTCACTTTCTTTCATCTCCTCAGTATTGTATAATATTGTTTATGTGTATTTTCATAGGAGACACAATAAAAGAGCTGTAAAGCCATCAGAAAAAAAAATTGTAGGTTTAATCTGAGCATATGTTTTCTTCCCACATTTGTCCACGTTGTCTTCATGATCTTCTGTGATGTTTTTATTCTGATACTTTCTTGTCTGATTGTAGGTCAAATTTCCCCCTCACACAGCAGTCTTCTTCATATGCTATGCCTGATGCCAAAATGTTGCACTTTGCGGTTCTCTGCAATCCACTTTCTTTTGGAAGTAAAAAAGTTAGATCTGTAAGAACAATGTTCACAATGTTCTGTGCTCCTAGGTCACCTAAGTGAAATCATTGTGTACAAAATCATCTGTATTTGGTTTTATATCTGTTTTCAGATGTAAAAATAGAACTATCCTTTCTTTAGTATCAGTTGCCTTTTGAGCTCTCAATATTTTATAACTAATTGCCTCAAAATACATTCCACTGTGTCACAACACGCAGTCAGTATGCAAATTGTATTTTCTTACATCCAAGAAATGAACTTTTTATTTTCCTTTTAAGCGCTCTGTTATTTGAACCAAGGTGGATCATCAGCTTTTATCTGCATCCTTGACTGCTGTTTAAGAGGATTAGTGGTACTGGTAAGCTTTACAGTAGTAGTGATGAGTAGCAGGATCAATTGCAACTCATAGTCAGAAATCAATGATATATGTCTCAGTAAAT
This sequence comes from Meleagris gallopavo, assembly GCF_905368555.1. Taxonomy (NCBI): domain Eukaryota; kingdom Metazoa; phylum Chordata; class Aves; order Galliformes; family Phasianidae; genus Meleagris; species Meleagris gallopavo. The sequence continues at coordinate 151,402,312 of NC_139404.1, read as the reverse complement.
CTAGCTGATCCACAGATCACTATGGTGCGCATTATCTTGGCCTTATACTGTTACAAAGATTAGACTCAGACATAATCACAAGTGAGACTCTTTCTACACTTTTAAAACACTCTTTACAATCCTGCTGCCATTCTGTGGTAGAGAAACTTCAGACAGAGCGAGAGCAATATTATCATGCAAATAATGAGGGAGGCAGACAAAATACTGTGCTAGCACTGTCTGCAAAGAAGAGATTGAAGAAAACTGGCAAACTTAGGAGCTATGTCACCATAGCTAGAAACAGAAAAGTACATGCAAGAGAGAAGGATAAACCTCTGTATGGCAGAAGTCAGAGAATCTTCACTCGATGTAACACAGTTTCTGCGCTTTACTCCCACTTGGGATCTCCCCGTTGTGTTGCTGAGGGCTGTTTGTAGAAGCCCATGTGTCTGATGAGACTCTGGCTTTGTTGTCGATAACCATAGGCTCTGAATACCCTTCAGAATACAAAGTAGAGGTAGAAAAATAACTATTGTGGCTTGAATTTCCTGTGCAGTTTTTACAGTGAGGCTATTGAGGCATTGAGCACTCCCCTGAATGGGAAGGGTACAGAGCAAAGCCCATACCTGCTGTGCAGTGAAGCTAAACTACTCCAAGTGGATAGTGCCTTCAGGGCAAGATGTGCATCCTATAAGTAAGTCTTCCTGATTTTGTAAGGTGTGAGCAGCTGCTTTGCTCTGGCCGTGTAGCTGTGCAGCACTGCAGCTCAAGCGAGAGGGCTAGTGTGCCTAGAAAGTCACACACACACAATCCAAATGTAGTGAACAAAGGCGGGGAAAATCTAGAAAGAAGATAAAAAGGAAATTAAAAAAGGGTCATAAAATGGTATGAAATATCACCTTGATGAAAGCTGTGGCCCTGGAAGGCATGCAAAATTACTGGGAGGTGCAGCTGGTGTAAAATGGCACAAAGAGGTTTTGTGAGAGGTGTGGTTCAAACTTCTCAAACCACTGTGCAGTTTTAATGGAAAAAACTACCTCTGCCAGATACTCACTGCTGTCTGGAGGGAAAGTTGTATCTTTATTTTTGGAGGGTTGAGCATCCACAAACACCACTGAAGTCAATGAAAGAAGACAAGAAGGCAGGAATGTGGTTCTGTTAGAGGCTGTTCTACCTAGGAATGTAATATATATCTACATATATATTATGCAAAAGACTAAGGCTGTCTGTGTTCATAAACAAGAATAAAGAGCATGTGTTTTTTTAATATTTTTTATTTGTTAAAGCTCCTCCCTCCCTTCCAGTACTGCCAGCACAGCTTATTAAACACATTAGTGTAATGAATGTAAATTACTGATGGAATGACACATTCTTTGCTTAAAAAAATGAAAGAAACATGAAATATTTTGATATCTAATATACAGAGATCTATAAAAGTTGCTATTATCTTTTAAATGAATGTAGAACGTGGGGTTTATTAAATGAAGAAATACAGCAACATTACTTTTATGTACTGTGTATTCATTTCCATGGTTAAGGATTAGCACACACACTGTAATAAGAAGTTCTCAATATGAAATCAGAGACTGCCAGCATGGGTGCAATAAACTTTTCAGAATGGTTCATAAGATTATACTAATTAGGGATAATCTAATTTGAACAATTTTTATCTTCTCAAAAAGTAATATGATGTCACTCTATGGGAAGAGTCACTACCCAGGCTCCAGGGACATACTAAAAAAAACACACACGTTATCTGTAATATTAAAAATTATGGTTGATCCACGAGACAGTCTTAGATCTACCCTTCTCCTCTCAAAAGATCCACCATATAGACTGTTAAGCCCCCATAATTATCTCCCCTACTTGTGACAAGCATGGGCTAATCAGTCTCTGAGGGAGTTTTCCTGCAGATCATTGAGAAGTGTGTGTATGCTTCACATTGCTTATCAAGCTATTTTGTACGCAGTATCACATAAGAGCTGACAAAAGTTCATTATCCTCATCTGGACTAGAATAACTCCAAATTAAGGAAAAAGAGAAATGCTTTTTTATTTTTTGTCCTTTTTTTTTCTTTTTCTTTAATAGAGAAATAAATATATATATATGTAGCTTACATTGCACAAAGATCTCAGCTAAGAAAAAAGCAAGCTAGGTTCTAGTTGACTTTAATCCCATATTAAAAGATTAGAAAAAACATCTGAAGAAATCAGAGATAGTCTAATTGAGGTTCTCGCCTTTAATCCTGTGCGTAGACTCCCCCTTGGATAGTAAGATCTGTCAGTGCATAGTCTTGGGAATTCTCTAAGGAAAAATAAACCATGAGAAACGGACATACAACATGCTCCTTCACATTTAAAAAAAGAGAGTGAGAAAGAAAGAAAAAAAAGTCTCAGAGAAGGCATTATCAAAATATTATTTCCTAAGATATAGGAAAAAAAAAGGTACAATATAAAATGAAAAAAAAACAGAGTTGTTCTGAAAGCTCTTTGATAATGCCTACAAATGCAATTTGAAAGCATATCAACTGGTTTGCTCCTGCTTTCCCCACTTCGAATAAACTGCCATTTGCATGAGTGTGTTTTCTTTTTGCCAGTAATTGCATTTCTGTGAGGATACCTGCAATAGAAGTGTATTAGAGAGAATCTTGGAATTAGTTCTTTGGAATCATATTGAAAATAAATGATAGAATAATAGGTGCACACAGGAAAACCAGATAATAGATATACATTTTTCATTCATATTTTTCTGAGAAAGAAAGGCAAAAGAATGCATAAAAATTCATTTTAACTTGAAAGTCTTCTTTCCTCATATTAAAAAAAAAAAAAAAAGAGCTTAAAAGAAGGCACACTTATAATAGTGAAAAGCAAAAGCAGTAAAATTAAGCTGAAATTCTGTCAGTCACTGAAGCAGTACCAGTTTGAAAGGCAGCAACTGACACTGCAATCTAGCCACTTTATTGTAAACATACAATTTACAGACCAGAAATGGAATTTAAACACTTGCATATCATATTTCTGTTTAAATGTTCATAGTTTTAAACAGTATTTTTCATTGTAAGATACATTATTTTCATATTTAATAATCCCTAGCAGCAGAGCTAAATAATTTTTCACAGGCAGAGGCTGCCCAGAGATGCTGGGATGTCCCATCCTTGGAGGTGCCCAAGGCCATGTTGGATGGGGCCCAACCCAAACCATTCTGTGATTCTATGACTTTTTTACATGGTTATTATGTAGTAGATACATGGAAAGGAATGGTGTTGATAAATAGTTGTTCAGTATTTCAATAAAGAGTAACTCAAGAAATTCTTTGTTAACAGGTCAGATTTAATGGCAGTGTCTTAATTTCACCAAAGATCAAAGAGTAAAATTTTAGAATTATGTTTTCATATAAATATATATCTGTATAAAAACAAAGAGAAAAGAAGTAGAGTGAAATATGAAAAAAGCCAAAACAATTGGTCCTCATTAAAAAAAAAAGGACTTATCAGAAGGTACTTCAGTATAAAAAATCAAACTAACATTGCAAGCAATAAACATAAAAGAGGTTCAGAACAGTTATTTGATTGCCAGGAAAATTACTGTGATTCATGTTTCTAAATTATGTAAAGATATATAGATAATGGAAATATGAACTGTACAAACATTTATGTTTGTATTCCGTTCAACATATCCTGTACTAATATATGGATGGGTTGAATCACTGCATGTTCGGAAAGTTTTCTTTTATTTCCTCTATAAATTAATTCAAGACATGAGAATGTCATTCTGAAAATTTTAATATGCAATTTAATATTTTATTAACAATGTTTAAGAAAAAGATTCATATGTTTCAGTTATCTTGTTATAAGGCACTATAAAATGTGGTAGGAATCATTTCAAGGCGGAAAATTCCTCTGGCTTGGCATAAAGACTGTGAACAAATTAAAAGAGTCTAATGCTCTTAGTATTTCAGAATTTATGGTGACAGTGGGAAAAAGAACACTAAACCTCTGGAAGGATCTGATCCATCATGGTTGGCATTGGAAGGCTTTGCCGCTTTAAAGGAGAGCTTTGTCTGCATTATATGTACAAGAAGTGACACTGCACAGCATAAGAAAAGCAGTGCTCCAACCCCAGGTCTCTGGGAACCTTGTAGATAGGCTGAGCACCTTAAATTGACAATGAATTAAACAAGAGTGGAAGGTATTGAACATGCATTAAATTCAACAGTAGCTGAGTTTCTCAGCACTTTGACAGATCAAGATCCCAATTTTTATTTTGTCTTTCATAACAAACAATGCCCCAAGGCAAGTACATACAGGAAGAATTTTGCATAAAGTTAATTGTTTGCTATACATAAAAATAGCTCCTTAGTTTTAATGAGATCCAGGCACACACTGACCCAGTCATCTTATTCTCTGGTGCGGAATTCTTAGCAGTTATTAACAGTATGAACCGACTGGGAGTAAGATTTGTTTTCATTTCATGGTAGTGGTGAGCTTGATGAGGACTAAGTCAATGTGGGGCTGTTGAATTCTGCAAGAGGAGTGGGAAAGAATGTTGTGCTGTCCCAACTAAAGCAGATAATATGCATTTTACTCTAATTTTTTCCTTCTGGTTTTGTAAAAGGCAGACAGGCTTCCCATCTTTTCGTACAGAAAAAGGAGCAAACAAGAGATACAGTTTATTTGAAGCAGTAGGACATTTAATTTGTTAGCACTTGATCAAAGAATTGCATAACACTTTTGCAGAATGTGTTTAGCTAAAGTAATGGACATATTTAATGGACATTACAATATGCATATTCAGAACCATTTTTGCAAAGATAAGGAGCATTTTTGAAAAACTTCTTACAGGTAAGTACATAAATCCAACACAGTCATAATGCGTCCACCTTTTGTTTGGAAAATTTGATAGCTTTTTAGTACTGTTTACTTCACTATCTGTCTGTTATCTGAAATGTTCCTTGCCATGATACTTCAGATCAATGACTTCAAATTAATATAAGGGACTGAGGGTGAAAACTCTTTGTGCACAGTATAATTCTAATGAATGACAGAATAATTAAATAACACATGCAACAGACTCCAAAGGCAGAAGTTTTTGCTGTAACCTAATACACAGTAATATCGAATGCAACATGAAAAGGAGAAAGAGGAGCCTTGGTTCTAAGATGCCTGACTATTGCTTCTATTGAAATGCCATCTATCTAGGCACATAATTTAATCTCTGTGTAGCAGAAGCAGAACTTCTAAGTAAGCAGCTAGCACTGTGAATGTTCACTGTTGCTGAAAGGGAAAAAGATCTCACATTTTGTTAAAAGTAAAAGCTGCACAGGAGCTGGTCCATTGAGTAGAAGGTATTATAAACATTTTTACCAAACAACTCTTACTTCAGGATTGCCTTTGGCTTTTCATATAATGAAGATATTTGCTTATTTGGAAGACGATTTCTGATAATGGGACCTGCTAAGATTTAAGCATTATGTAAATGATGTATCTAGGCAAGAGATTTCAAGAATGCACTCATTTTTGAAATGTGAAATTTTGTTTAACATGCTACTCACTTTGTTAGTTTTGGCATAGATTGCATTTTTTATGTGGCTCTGAATGAGGAATGTTTAATGTACTGTGATAAGAACTTGTGAAGGATATGAATATCTGTTCTTCCATCAACACTATTTACATTAATAAAATTTGTTTGCACATATATGTATGTGTGAGCAGATTCACGTACTTGTGAGTATGCACTTTATGTTTCTTTTTAATATAATCTTTTCTCCTAAACATATACCCACAAAGAAAAGACTAAGAAGTTCAAACTGCTGGTGTCTAAAGCTTTTCCCTTCAAATTATGTTTTCTTTCCTTTTAGATGAACATCTGCTGCTAGAGAAGATTAATTTATTAACCTGGTTCGTCTTCCTTTGCAATCTTCCTTTGCCTCTTAAATTAATTTTGAATATTATTCTTACTCATAGGCCTTTATGCATTCCAGGTACATATTAAGCCAGTTTTTAAAACATTCATGCATGTTAGAGGAGGAAATGAAATTCAGCTACTCACGTCTCCATCTATGTCTATCTTAAATGAGCCCTAGTTATTCTAAATTGCTTCCTCTGAGTGAAGTCCAGCCACAATGCTAATGAATTTTCAGCTCATCCCTGTTTGATTTCATTGATAAGATTTAAGTCTAGTGCGAAAAAAGGACATAAGAATGCTTGAAAATGGTCCTTTTATCTAGAGAGAAGTTAACAGTAGTCTTTTCTTGTCTCGCACATCTGAAAGTCCAAAAATGATTCTGCTCTCTGCTAATCTGATTGGAGATCCTATATGCTCTTTCCATTTGATTGTTTTTTCAATTTTTTTTTTTAATTTTTTTTCTATGTCACGCAGTAGATGGAAGCTTATGGTGTAAAAAAGTAAATAAATAAAGAAAACTTTGACAGATACCTTTGTTAAATATTTTATAAAGATGTCAGTGTTATGCACCTGCCTGTTTTCTTTAGTCTCCAAATTAGTAAAATTAAGTGTGAATCTCTTAAAGAGATACTTTCAGATGGAGGAAAAGTGTTAAAAATAGTCTCTAACCACTTGATTCTCACATATTTGAGAGATTTTGAGTGATGCCATTTCTGAAGCTCTTAGCATATAGGACAAAATGGACCCTTGATTTTGAATTTGGGTTATTTCTATTGTGACCAGTATCACAGATACAACTTCATGCATTCTTGTCTGTTTGGTTTTAATTGATAGGGGCTAGGTATATTAAAGTTAGTTTTAATACTAATTTAACATTTTCTGCTTCAGAAAAAGGAGTCCCTCCTCCAGGCTCTGGCCCTGCTGACCTGCTGCAGCCACATCTGTGATTTGACTCTTCTTACTGAGGCAACCACCAATTTATAAAGGGAATGGAATGTGAAGAAACAGGATTTGATCCTAAGAATGCTTTTCAAGTGATATATCTCCACTGAAATTCCAGATTATTCTCAGAGGGCTGGCATACTTACAGCAAAGCTCCAGTGCAAGGGGTTAAGCTGAGCCAAAAAAGCAGAACACTTATCAGTGCAGCCTCATCGCCAAAATCCTCTCTCAGTGTAGCAGCTCTGAGCTATATTTTCCTTTAATTAGCTCTGTGGCCAGCTCACTTATAGCTGGGTAGGAATGTCTTTATTGCAGGGCACAGACACATCTAAACAAAAATGAGTATATACTGGCTTAAGAGAACTCTAGTAAGATTATCCTCACTGCCAAGTTTTTGCAAGGCTAGGAAGTGAGGTGAATTAATAACAGTCTGCTATGAGAGGATGGGCTGTTAGCAAGGATACACAAGAAAGTCTCTGAATGTTGTGTGAACCAGCTGTTCCTGGAGTTTCACCTGCTCATAGCTCATATTCCAGATTTTGCAAGCATGGGCATAGCCCCGAAAGGGAGAGCTCAGCAGATGAGGATCAGTAGAAATTCAGCTTCTCTTTTTCCTCTGAAGAAAAATCAATATTACTTTTTTTTTTTTTTTCCCCTCCTTTGGCTTTAGTGCAGTGGTTCAGAGTTAGAAGCACTAATTCATATACTTCAAAATGTTCTGAAGTTCTCTTCACACACTTTCCCAAAAGATGAACTTTTACCTAATGCTCTGCTGACTGAAATCATTCCTTATTCTACTGAAATGTCAAAGTGTATCCAGAAAACTTTTAGAGAAAAAGTAAGTGAAGATGTATAGGCTGTTAAAGAGAGGAGGAGGCTGGGTTTAGCTATCACCTTACTTTACTTTTTTACAGCTTGTGCAGCCTTTCTACATCTGTATGGCACTGCAACATCTGAACTGTAATGCATATGCACATGCATTGTCCAAAACTCCATGTGTCCAGTACATTGCTCAGTACATTGTACAAAATATATCCTTACTGTACTTGCAATTTTGGTCTTGCTTTTACAGAAAGTCAGACTAGTCATTTATTCTATATTGGTTCTATTCCTGTATTGTTTAAATATCTTTCTGGCCTTGAAGAACAGGTTCAAGATACTTTATTTTTATTTTTATTTTTATTTTTAATTGAATCAGGAAAAACAGGAGCTTCTCTGAATGTTTGTAACTTACATACCTAAACTAAACTTTGACATCATGACCAGACTGCTGATTTTGCATTTTATTTAAGTGTGAGCACTGATATCTACTCCATATTTTCATTTTGTCCGTTAGATACTTACTAAAGGGTTTAATGCCTTTGCTATCCCAATTTTTACTCATTTAAATTTTATTGCTCTCATTTTAGCAGGATTTTGTTTTGTCAGAATGACACAAATATACACTTTAGCTAATTTATGAATTTAATTGTTTAGATATAGGTATTCTTTTCAGGAAATTATAGACATTAATAAAATTAAATGAAATAAAATGTGTCATGAAGCAAACAAGTTCGTTCCATTCTTTACACTATCAACATTTAGTATCTTATGAATATTCCTTTTGCTTGGTATCTGTGATTTTTCATGTAAGTAAATGACTTGATAGCTGTAACCATATTATTTGCAAAATACTCCATCATCTCAATACCAGTACAATTAAAATAAAAATGATATTCCTCAGAAGATTACACACCAATTTATTTCTACTGGCAATAAACAGATGTCCTCAAAGACTGAACAGGAATGGTGAATTTAATATGGTTCCATTTGCAAACATATCCATTTGAGACAACATTACCTCTCTGATTTTAGGATGTATAGAGAATGGTGTAAAGCTGAAGTTTACATTTATAGTTAATGCACATTGGAGGACATGAGAAGGAGTAGATGCATAGCTAAAAAGCTCTCAGAAATGTCAGGATGGCCCGTGAAATTTTCATTGTTCATAAGAGTCTTTTTGCAAGGCTTCTGTGACTGATGTGCTAAATACTCTAAAAATATTGCAACAGATTTCAGAAATGTTGGTTTGTAAAAAAAGTGTGTAACGGGTTGCTTCTATTACAGTATCTTTCACCTTTCCATGTTCTCATTACAAGAAATTTCTCTTTCAGTGTTAGAAAAAGATTATCCATTGCTGTACCATTCTATGTTTCTTTTCATCAGTCTTCTCCCAGTTTGTCATCCTGAAAGGACAAATTGCTTTCACAAAGGCTGGTTTATTTATTCAGAATCTTCTACTGTGCTTGCTTAGAAAAGAACGCTTCCATGATCAATGGTTTGCTTAAGCTGCCTAGTTACTTAAAGGCATGAGACTACATGCCAAATGACCTGAAATTTTATAATGAAAACTGTGAACAGTAAGGCCAAAAGAGGAAAGCAACAAAAAATATTTGAACAACTTTTTCCTCCTTCTAGTGAAGACCTCTCCCTTTCATCTCCTAAGCCAGATCTTTTAATGTGTACCATATTATAGCAAAGCGAAAGTTTGAAACTCAAGCCTTTGTAGCTTCTTACTGTATGCAAATATACGATGCACAATATACTCAGGTTGCAGTGTTTCCTCATTTTATGCTTGTAAATTTCTGCACCATAGTTTCCACATTCATGGCACTCAAATGCAATGACTACAGATCTTGCTTGTTCATCCTTTGGTGAGCTTTTGCTCTTCTAATTCATTTGGTTAGATCATCCTTTGCTTTCTCATCAAACTGAAGCCTTTTGGGTTCATCTTGATGGCTCTGAACACTGATCTGATTGCCACTCATGTCACTTCTTTCTAACACGCTTCCTGTTATTTTGATGCCATAACTTTCCAGCTTCTCTCCAACTTCCTATTCATTTGAAATCCTTCTCTTGTTAAAGTCTTTTTTTCTTACTGTCCTCTTGCATTTGCAACACTCCTGTCTTTGCATCCTTCCTTCTTTTAGATCCATTCTCAAAACATTTTTCATCTCCACCTGAAAAATGAATGTACACCATTATGAGTAGAACTGTAGAAACCTGAGATGAATCTGATCTGAATTATCACCTCCCCAACACTGAGACTTTGGGTATGAATGCCTCACCAGAAGGAGGCAGCTAAAATAATTCTGATTAATCGCACGCTAGAAATGCCTATTTCTCTGCAATAGGTATAAAAGCCAACCTTGTGGGATGAGACGTACAGATGTTTCTTCTGTAGACATAAATTTGCAGAAAAGTTCACTACACATGTGAACATTTTAATTAAGTACTGTACTAAGGAAATAAACATTGCTAAGTTTCAGATCTTATATATAAGGGAATATTGACTTATTGACTTAACAGTCAGATGTAAAACAGTGAGAATTAAAGTACAAAGAGGCAAAAGTTTATCTTTTCTATCTAAGCTTTTTAGAGGGACCAGGTATTTCTTTTACTCTCTCAAATGAAAGACATAGGTCAAGATGGTTAGATCTGTGCAAGCCTGTTGTAAATAAGAGGTAAATTATGTCTACATTCTTAATTTGACAATTAAAATTATTTCTTGAGTTGTATAATCTAATAAATAATTGAATATGTTCAATTATCTTTATAGCCTTCTGTATAACTCTTACTATTATTTCTGGTTTAATGTCTAGGGGCACATCATGGACCAGCATTCCTATGCATATTTTGCATCCTACTGAGCAGCAAAGAAAATCTGGGCTCTGCAGAAAAAAATAGAGTTTTAATATACAATTGGAAAGAACGTTCACTTGGTCTCAGATTACAAGGAAATACAGCACTGTTTAGAAAAGGCAAATATTACAAATGTGTAAAGCTGGTTCCCTTACAGCCAAAATTTTGGTTTGTATGAACTTCTGAAATGCATGATTTATGAACTAAACTTATATTCATAAATCAGTTTAATTATGATTTAAAATAAAGTATTAAGGAGCCTTATTAAATTGGTCAGTAAAGCTGTATCAAATCCTTTAAACTTCAGGTTTAGCAGTTTGTGCCACTGAAGTTATAGACTCAGTTTAACAAAAAATTATGCCATAAAATTCATTAGTAATTTAAACTAACTTAGAGATGACAGAAATCTAAATTGAAAGTATTCTGAAAATGAATGTTTAGCTAACTGGATACAATGAAACTAACTATGTATTAAATTGAAAACCTTAGAAACAGTTTTTACAATAACATTCTCAACTAATGAGTTGTAATTTACATTAGAATATCTATTTCAGAGACTAACATTTGATCAATCTTAAAGCATTTAAATCACAGATCAGTCTCAGTCCCCAGCTACTGCTTGGATGTCAGGCTTCCTGTGTTCAGCAAAGATACAAGCCTTTAAGTCTCAAAACTATATCCTAAAATGGGATGTGACACATGAGAGCTCAGTGCTGCATTGTTTCAAGCTACGGCAGGGGAGATTCGAGCTGGACATTAGGAAGTATTACTTTTCAGAAAGGGTGGTCAGGCACTGGAATGGACTGCCCAGGGAGGTGGTGGAGTCGCCGACCCTGGGGGTGTTCAAGGAAAGACTGGATGTTGTGTAGAGGGACATGGTTTAGTGGGAGCTATTGGTAATAGGTGAATGGTTGGACTGGATGATCTTTTAGGTCTTTTCCAACCTTGGTGATTCTATGATTCTATGATTGATTGCCTAATCTTCAGTTCCAGCCATTAGATACAATTCAAACACCCATATTAGGACAATTTCTCTAAATAATGCATATACCTATAACTGTAGCTAACAATGGACTAACTATACCTCACAATGGACTTTAAGATCACTACTAAACTCTGAGAATTTGTCAGGAGTCTAACACTACCATAACCTCTAAGTCTGATCACTGAATTGACTTCTATATAATAATGTTGGGACTGGAAACCTGGTCTAATTACAGATCTCTCCAAGACAGCTTCTAGAAATGAGGGAATATTTTTCATGTACATTTTGATATTAGGGTTCTCTAATCAACAGATATCAATTAGTCCATTAGAGGCCACAAATTTCCTTTTCTCTATTGGATCAGAGGCACTATGCACCCAGGGATACGTTCCCAAAGAAAGAAAATAAGGGGAAAAGCTGTATTTCCCATTTAGAATATCCAGCCATTGAATACTAGATATCTGTCACTACTCTTTTAGTTTGGGATATAAAGAGTTTATTTTCATAATTTCTCCATATATGTTTGCAGGTATGTATACATGTATATATAAAGCCCTACTAGTTACTGTATGTCTTGACCATTCCATGTTTAATTTAGTTTAGATGATCCTTGCAGTGTGGCCCAGAATTTTCATTGCCCTGTGAAAACAAATAAAGTTCCTTTCAAACCAAACTGTAGGGCGGTCTGTTTCTGGAACTGGGAGTTTTTCTTAAAAAAAATTTGTTTCACAGCCAGTTCAGTGTATGGTAGTGTTGTAAACTCATCCCTGAAGCTTTGCTTCAGTCTGCTTCAGTGATATACCAACTTCTGGCATGAAGTTGAGAAATTCTCCTGAGGAAGAGAGTGGGCTGAGAAACAGGAAAAGGTTGTGGGTTATAACTAAGCTATGTTTTAAGGTGGGTTTTATGGTCAGATGCAAATGCAAAGGCATAGCCTGTTCAAACAGAGTTCTGAAGACACAGGTTTGGTTTATCAAATTCCTCTAATCAGTCATCAATCTTTAACCACCATTACTGCTCTACTCATTGCTTTAAAACTCCAAAGGATAAGTGTGGAAATCTTTGACTTTTTATTTTACTCTGTTTATCCTTTGAGTGTGATTCTCATTTCAATTCAATTCCTTTTGCATATATGAAATTAATGATAACTGGAACAATCCAAATATATGTAAGGAGACTGTATAATTTAGTAAAAAATTGTTAAAATATTTCATTGACCTTTAGAATTGCAAATTGCAAATAGCTGCCTGTGAATGGAGTCAAAAATTCACAATTAAAAGCCTGAATTCTGTGCTCTACATAAGGAAAGTTACACATCTCAGAAAAGTAATGTCAAAACCACACACGCTGAATCAGAAGCTGGTTTCTTATAAAAAGTGCTGAGGAATAGGGTTTCTCTGTTAGACTGACCATTTCCTGAGTTTATAACCTGTACCCAAACAACAAAGCAAGTGCTTCTTGACTCCACAAAATCTTCTAAATATATTTCCAGCTCATCTTGGACATGGCTTCTTCATTTCAAAGTACAGAGGTAGTATGCCTCATCTCGCAGCTACTTCTTCAAGCTGCAAACATTCATTTTTCGATCACATCTCTCTCTAACCAAGAACTCTTGGCTCTTATTGAATCTGGACAACCATAAAAAGAAGTGTGCTAAGTTCACAAGACCGAGAGGGATGCAGGCAAGGAGCCAATCTCTGTAACATAGTATGTACAGTTTTCATAAGGCAGACAGAGCTACTCTGAAAATTACTGTCTCCAAGGAACAATAAATGGTTCCTCTTCTTCCTTCTCTCATGTTTTAAGAGAAATATAAGTGTCTACATTTTCTGTGGAAATTCCAACCATATCAGTTTGTGTTAAGTGAGATGCATTCTCTTTTAAGCAGCTCCTTAAACTTGGTCTTTACTATAACAAAGCAGATACTTTTCATAGGAAGAGGTGACAAATACGTTGAAAGTACCAGTCCACTTTTTGAAATTATATTTCTGTACACAAGATTAGAAGTGCTAAGCAGCAGGGGCAGCAGCATCATATTGTTTCTTTGTTGCTGTGTATAGCAGTATTTTCCTCTGATCTTACTGAGAGGATTGTTTATTAGCATTGATACTTGTACCAATATTAAAAAAATGTATTTCTACAATGTCAGTCAAATAATTCCTCTCTTAGCTGTGCTTCCATGGATGTTATCTTATTTTCACATCAACGTAATTACAGAGCTGGTTATTTATATATGTGGCAAGTTAACATTCATATATGAAGAGTCAGCCATTTATGACCACAGAAATGTTTGGATTTAAATACTGATGCTCTTCGACAATGCCTTCACTTTTCTCCACGAATCAGTCCACAGAAAGTTAATGAAATTATACTTTGCCTCTGAAAATATAATATCTTTGTCCAAATAAATGTCACCTTTCACAAGGGACCAGATATGAGGAAGCACCAAAATAAGTGATATCAGATGTTTAATAAGCAGGTGAATCATCAGCCTTACAGTAATGTCTTTTGAAGTCAAGAGATCCCATTCCCTCAGTGATAAAGTTTGTTGATTTTCTTTTTTTTGTAGATATTTTACTTTATTTACTTAATTAATCTCTTAATTATCGTGCTTCAAAAGAAGTGAAACTGATGACAAGCATTTGCATGTTATCTCTGACTACAAGCAAGCATCTGAGAATGGTGAAAGCTGCACTTTCAGCTATGCGGACAGTTTATTTTGTCATATTCTTTCTTATCGCTTTGTGTCATTTTCTTATGAGTGACTTCTAGTTGTGCAAACTCCTCTGTGTGCCAGTAATAAAGAAATGAGGACAATGAGAACTGAATTATGTTATGCAGTTGCCATGTTCTTATTAGACTTTTAAGTAGCAGGCTTTTCAGCTTCTGACCTCAGAAGGATCCAGGAGATCTGTCTGAATGGTATGGAACGTCTGGTAGATATTTGCAGATATTTGTGATTTCACCAGCCCAGGTACACACTGAGGTCATCAAAATAAAAGAGATTGTTATTTCATCAACTATTATCTCTTATACTGGAATCTTCTATGTGAATGAGATTACAGATCTGTTACAAATATTAGGTGTAAATATCAACTTCTGTCACATTTGATTGCTACAGCACTTAGCCATCTTTCATCAAACAGGTAACAGACAGTAGAGAATCCGCATACCAAAATTAAGCTGAGATACAAATTGTCCTGTGTGATGACAGTCACAGTGGTGGAAATCGAAATGGATAAATAAGAAATTCATTGTTCAACTGCCGCAAAATTATCATCTTCCTTGATTTCCTTATAATGCTTTCCTTGTTGCTTTCATGCACCAATACTGAACTTCTTTATTTGTGTTGGTGTTAGTTAACATGGCCTCCTAAATAATCAACTTATCTTTGTTAAAATGAGCAGGTTGCACACAGAAAGAGATGTTGTATACAGGTGAGGACTAAGCAGAAAATGTTGTAGCAATTTGCTGAACATGGAGGCTTATTGAGGATGCAGTCCTGAATAATACACACTAGCTTTGCTCTTCCCCCTTTAGTGTGTGTAGAGAAGCCATGAATCATTCATGGTCTCCCAGCTGAGCGGGGCTTCAAAGGGGCTGGTTGTGATTGGGTGTCCTGGGTGAATTGCCGCGCTGCAGAAATGCCTGCACCCCCAGCACTGGAGGGGTGAGGAAGCACTTTCATCTGGGCCTCCAAAGTGTTTCGGGTCACAGTTCACCAGGAGATAACGATGTAGATGTACATTCAAAATTAGCTGCAGAGATACCTGTGTAGTGCGGTGTGGAAAAGTGAGCCAGTTAGATCCCCAGTGGATGCTGTGAATCAATTACTGTATTCTGAATACAAGGTTGGCTGCAGGGGATAAACAGATGTCAGAGAATTTTTCCCTAATAAGACCATAGTAATAGAAGAGCACTGTCAGCTTCGTTTTACATTAAAATTCTCATTTCCTCTTTATATGACCAATTTTATTAGGCCTCTAAACAAAGATATTTTATGCAACTGATAGCTGTATAATGAGAATTGTATTGTTAGATTTCTTTTGTTTTTCTTTTCTAACAAAGACTGAAAGAAAATGTAGAAATGAATCTAACTAAAGTTGGAAAGAAGGTGTGTAATTTAGAAAGCCAAATGATCATTTCTTTTCCTTTTCAATGAAAAAGAGTATTGAATGGCTTATAGCTGCCTTTTACACTGAATCACAGAGCAAAATATTCTAAGAATAAAAGTTGATGATTAACTCACCCTGTTTTCTGCACTTTCTGCATATTTTATCAGACTGGTATACACAGCTGTGGTCAGAAACAAGAAATAGCTCAGATTTTAGTTAACAAAGCTTTGAACAGATCACTCACTGGCAGACAGCACTTTATGCTCACTAGTTCTCATAACCTCACAAAAATCAAAATATCAAGACATAGGAGCACTGTGTATTCAGAGAATAAAAGTGATGAAAAATTACAGATAACACCATATCTGTTACTGTACTCTCTCAAATGGAATAGAATTACACTGATTACAACAAATAATTTGCAGAAACTGAAACACTAGACTGGGGGGGGGCGCTTTGGATATACTTTGTTCATAAACTGTTCATGTGATCTGCATGTTTTTTTCCTTTTTGATGGTAAATAAGAGCTGATGCTGAGGTTTTTAAGCACATGCTATTGTCATGAAGACAGAGCAGCTCCATGTGGAGGAAAAAGTGCCTTTAAACACTGATTGGCAATAGGTGTATTTCAGTATAGTGTTAAAACTCACAAGCATATCTCAAATGAAATCTTAATACTGAACATTTCACAATAAAGGAACCAGAAGAGAAATGTGGAGAATATTATTGACAGAGAAGTCAAATTTCTGAAAACCTCTATGAAGTTGTATATATATAGAGTACAAACTAACTGAATACAATTCAGCAGAGTTTAGGTTTTGTTCACTGAAATTAATTTAAGAAACACACAGAAGACACAATATAAAACCCTGCTCTTGAGTTAGCAAAAGCCAGTTTTTGATATCTCTTCTGCTCTGACATACAATAGAAAAAAAAATAAAATTCAGAAGTGTGTCTCCTGAGATAGCCATGTATTGATAATATGTCCCTGTGCAGGTGGTAGCACAGCAATTTGAGTCCATAACCTCTCCACATCAAGACCTAAGCTATTCTGTAATTTCTGCATTCCTGGGATTTGTCTACATTGGAAACTTGGAAACAACAACAGCAACAATGGTATTAAAAATCCTCCAAACTTAGCTGTCCCCAGGGTTTCTTTCCAGGACCAGTTGTGCCCTAACTCCTAATCACCGTGCTTTCGTTCCCCTGAGCATGAGGACTTGCAGCCCTCCAGAGCCATTGCTGCTCCCTATCATCCCTCTGACACACAGCTCTGTTCACTGCAGTACAGATTCACAGGGAGCAGAAGGAATGTGGAAGGCAGAAACTTCTTTCAGTCACATTCTTCCCTTTTCCAATCTCTATAAGGACTTTAAAGGATATGCAATATTAGTTATTTTAAGGCATTTACACATTATCTAGCATTGCTCTAATTCTCTAAGTTACTATTTGCATGCTACAGTGCTGGGAAAGAAGTAAACTCCTGTCTTACTTCCCCAAACCATTCAATTAATATGTCTTTAGAGAAAAGATCTGCTATTTCTCTCCAGCTGAGACAAGCAGGAGAGCTCTATCTTCAGAGTAACATTTTGCCCCTAAGAGGAGCCATAGTGTTTGTTACTGAGGCAGTGTAAACTCAGGCACCTAGTATAGTGGAGGTATCCATAACGTATGGAACTGCTGTGACTGAGATATTTCAAAAGAATTATCTGACACAGACACTTCAAAACTGTGGACAAGGAAATATGCTAAATAGCTGCATACATTTGGTAGATAAAAAGGCTGAAGGCTGCACAGTCACCAGTCTCTCCTGAGTTTAAACTCCTGATTCTTCATGTATCCCAGCCTCTAAAATATTCACAGGAATTTTATCATCAGAATTTCAGTATCTCTATAGAAATCAAACAACACAAGATGAAGGGACTGTAGAATTTGTTGCTTTGTAATTTCTAATCAAAAAGCAGTAAGATCTTGATATATGCTAACCTTGAGTTTAGCTATATTTAAACTTGTACAATTTCTCAATTAAAAAAAAAAAGACTAAATATTTTGCAAATTTGTGAAAATCTGTGTAACACCTTTTACTTCAGTGGCATTGTGCTGAATTATAACAACCGTGGCCTAAATACAAGGAAACACTGATATTCTCAGTATTCAATAATAAGACCATGACTGTGGGAGCGTTACCTCTCACTAGTGACATCTTGCATCATCAGCGAAGGATGTCCTGTATACTACAGTGTTTTGAACATTTGCATGAAAAAAAATTCGTAAAGGAAGGAAATAATCACAGTAACGCAGAAGCTTCAGGAGCGCTCGTATTCAAGGAGGGCTACAGGGAACAAAAGTGTACACGTCTCTGAACAGTGCTTCCTGCAGTCTTAAGCTCACTTACCTTTAGTTCTTCAGTACTGTTTTGCATCATTCCTGATGCAAATTCCTGTCCCTATTCTTTTGGGACCAGTGCAATAAAACAGGCACAGATACTCTAAGCTGGTGAACTGGTTTTGTAAAAGTAGTAGAAAAGGTTATAACCTTCCCAATGCTGGAAATCCCTATTGATGTAGCTTCAGAGGAACATCATCATGGTGTTTAGAGGACAACAGACAAATCACAACCATGGTCATGTTCAACAATCTCACTCTTACTCTCTTCTTTATCGCATTATTTTGAGCCAGAAAAGCTATCAGTCTTTCACCAGCATAATACTAAACTTTCTAGATGATACACTAAATTTGATGAGTGTTGTGCTCTTACACATCTCCGCAACAATGAGATTTTACATACCAGTATCACTGTTAAAGGCAACAAGTATGAATGTCATAGTCCATGCTCAAGTTATACAACAGTAAAATCACTAATGTTAAAACACACAGGTGCCTACAAGGAAGGCCGATGGATAAACTCTACACAATTTGTGCTTCAAATCACTCTTCCTAATTACAGTGTCTCCTGTAGTTGGCTCACTATGAATACTTACCTCAAATTTTCTTAGGGACTGTTTTCACATTCTAGAAAACCAGAAGCTAAAGGGAAAATGCAAGAAGTGGCAACTAATAGAATTTAAACAACTGTTTACATTATCAAATAATGAAAAGATAAAGGTAATGCCTCATTAGATGAGATATACATGTTTGCACAGCATATCAGAAAATATCAGAAAAAACACACACCACCACCTTGAGAGAAAAGAATAAATAAATGAAATAACGGCTTTTAAACATAAAACCACAAGACCAATAACTCTAAGATGTTATTAAGCATTGTTCGCTTAAATGGTGGGGGAAGGGGGAGGAAGAGGGTATGCAGGTGTCATGGTTTTGTGTAGTTTGGTTTTCAATATTCCACATCGTGGAAGTGCACTGGGATTTCTAGGATTTAAAGCGTTAATGCTCCAATTCCAAGTACCTATCCCTATACATCACGGAAATCATGGGATCTGGCCCGTCCGGGCAGGATGGTCTCTTACTGCATTGCAGTGGGTGCTGGAGGGAGCCATTCCAAGCTTTTCAAGTTTGACTTGGTCTCAGGAACTCTCTCTCTCCTATTTTATTTGATTTATTAGCCTCAATTTCAATTAGATTGTATTATAGTGTGTTATCTTGCATTCTGATATCATAGTTAGAAAAATAAGTTTTCCTCCATATATCATTGCTGCTGTTTTTTTTTTTTTTTTTCCTTCCTTAAGCTCCCATCTTCCTATCACTTTTCCCTTTCCCTTCCCATTTTGTGGGGCTGGGGAGGGCCCAGGGGCCTAATGCTGCCGTCATGGGCATAGATTGATCTAGTTAACTCCGTGACATTTTTTTGGTGGAGAATACGGGCATTAGCAGCTGCTTTTTAGCTTTTAGAACGAATCTCTCTCTGCTCTCGGAGAGCTTGGTTAGGGAACATTATCAGTAGCTCAGATTTCTGTGCTGAAAAACTTGACCTTGGAAGCCTAGGCGTACTGCCTAGACTGCTTAGTCTGGGCAGTGCTTTTTCCTTTTTTTTTTTTTTCTCTCCTCTTGTTAGCTTCCATTCATTAACCCCTTTTTAGCAGCTACCAGTGATGAGCCCACTCTTTATTGTAGGGGCTCTGTGTAAGGGATTAAGAGCCATCATGTTACTCACGACTTATTGGTCAATTATCAATGTCATGATTACTTGTTGTGAAATTGTGTTCTTATATAACCAAATAAGGGCACTGATGGAGACCCCTACTTATAAGCAATGTGGTGTGATTTGAACTTTGACATTTACATCCCAGATGGCATAGTTAATTTTACAAGCAACTACATCCCAAATGGAATAATGAAATAATTTTACAAACAACACGATGTTCAGACCAGTTTCCAGGCTTTCTTCTCAGTTTTGTCACACATTTTTTGAATGTCGAATTAATGCTCCTTTTTGTGGGCATACTCCTGTGTGTGATATCAGTCTCCCCGAATGTATTCCTATCCATAAGTGGTATGTGGAAGGAATCTCCTCCAAAACCAGAGAATGCTGACTAGCAGGGAATATGGAAAGCATGGGGACCCGCATGTCATGGGATTTCACTCTTGAACACCTGTAGGATCCTGAGAAACTACACTAGTATTTGAGGCAGGGACAGTGGCTTACATAGATCTCAGGAGGTACAACTTAACTGGGGTTTGGCTTGTGGTTATCACGCCCTATATAATACTAATCTGGAAAGAGAGAGTTTCTGAGATAAGGTTCAAGCCAAAGGGGAAAATTTCCAAGTCAAATATGATCAATCTCAGGAGACACCAGAAACAATATCAGCTGCCCCTATGAAAGGCAAGAAATGGAAACGAGTGTCCTCACATCTAGAATGGAAAAAAGAAGAAGCAGAGGAGGAGGTAGAGGAAGATCCAGGCAAAGGGCCCTCCTCAGAATCATCATCATCAGGGAAGGCAAAAGAAAAAACTAAGAGACATGCAGAAGAGAGTGATGAAGAAGAAGTCTCTATTACTACTTGTCGGCCTCTGAAGATGACTGAAATCCAAGGCTCAAGAAAGGAGTTTACACAGCACCTGAATGACACTCTCGTTTCCTGGTTGCTCCGCTGTTGGGACAGTGGGGCCAGTAGCTTGTCTCTAGATGGTAATGAAGCTCACTAACTAGGAGCCATTGCCAGAGATCCAGCTATTGACAGAGAGATTAGCTGATGTTTGGATGGGGCTCTCACCCTCAGGGAACAAGCATTAGTAGCCATGAAGGAAAAGTATCCCTTCACAAATGGCTTGAAGCCTGTGATGAAGAAGTGGGATACAGTTGAAAAGGGTATCCAGTATTTGAGGGAAATTGCTGTGATGGAAATGTATGACCCTAATTTTGTTCCTAACCAACCACGTCAAGACCACGACACTGAAAGAGAGAGGATGATGGCTGATATATGGCAGAAACTCACAACAACAGCACCAGAAAGATATGCGTGTACACTAGCAGCAATGTTTGACAGATACCAAGACCAACAGAGAAGACCCTTAGTTTTTGAAATGACTCGACGCTCCAGAACTATGAACAACAGCTACCCCCAACTCACGTTTCTACTTCGGCCTTCTCACAAGTAACAGACCAATTGAATGAAATGCAAGAGCAAGTGTCTCTACTGATTAATCATGACAAACGTGTAGTAGTATCAGAAATGCTTGATTAAGATCAGGATAATGAAAAGAGTCTAATGAAGGAACTGATCAAACTAAAGCAAATCCAACTAATTAAAGATGATGAACCCTCCTTCTCATGTGCACCACCAAAAATCTCAGCTGTTAGAGGCAAACGCTTTCCGGCTCCAGTAAGAATACTATAACACAAATTGCCTTGTGGCGTTACTTACATGAACATGGACAAGACATAAAGAAGTGGCATAACCAAGCTACTCCTTTACTACGAGCACGGCTGAGAGAATTACAAAACAGATCAATCACCACTGCAGTCGTTCCAGTTAACACCAGTAATGAATAGAGGGGCCCTGCCCCCAGTAAGTGGTGGGGAAAAGGATAATAGAGTTTATTGGACTGTATGGATTCGATGGCCTGGCACATCAGAACCACAGAAATAAAAGGCACTGGTGGATACTGGTGCACAGAGCACTCTGATGCCCTTGAGTAATGAAGGGACAGAATCAATCCATATTTCTGGAGTGACCGGGGGCTCTCGAGAACTATCTGTGTTGGAAGCCGAAATAAGTCTTACTGACACAGACTGGCAAAAATATTATACTGTGACTGGCTCAGGGACTACGTGTATACTCGGTATTGATTACCACAAAAGGGGGCATTTCAAGAATCCTACGGGGTACAGATGGGTCTTCGGAGTAGCTGCTGTAGACACAGACAACATTAAGCAGCTGTCCGTTGTGGGGTTGCCACGAGTAAAAGAGCAACAGGTAGTGACAGCCACAAAAATGGTGCACAGACAACAGTAAGACACCAATAGGAATTACTTGCTGAGCGCAGAGGGAAAGAGGGAGCGCAGGGGGAAAGAGCAGTGGCAGCTGCATATACACCTGGCATTTGATTAGTTGTTCCACCTCCTCAAAAGAGCTTTGAACTGCTGGTTATATTCTTACTTCACATCAACCTAAAAAAGTACTTTATATTTTAAGACAGTAGTGGCTGTTTACTCCTGTTGAAAATCTCAAGTCATGCCCAATACAAAATGAATCTTAAGGGAATCGAAACTACAATTTTACTGAGATCGAGGGAAAGCTTCAGACTCATTTTTAGTCACAGAGATTTCGATGCATGCTGTAGGGAATAAAATACGTGTTTTTAATTATCAACAAGAA
Source organism: Meleagris gallopavo (assembly GCF_905368555.1). Taxonomy (NCBI): domain Eukaryota; kingdom Metazoa; phylum Chordata; class Aves; order Galliformes; family Phasianidae; genus Meleagris; species Meleagris gallopavo. The sequence goes on along the minus strand of NC_139404.1, from coordinate 151,379,926 downwards.
GCCTAAGGACACTATCAGATTACATTTAAACATGCATGTGAGAAACAAAATAAATATAGATATAAGGATATAGGAACAGATACAAATCAATCTCGAGGGAGGTGAGAAGGAAAGAGATTAATAATTAAAATACATATATTACTTGTTTATTCATAGAACCATAGGCCTGGGTCGAAAAGCACTACAATGATCATCTAGTTTCAACCCTGCTGCTACGTGCAGGGTCGCCCACCACTAGACCAGGCTGCTAAGAACCACATCCAGCCTGGCCTTGAATGGCTTCAGGGATGGGGCATCCACAACCTCCTTGGCCAACCTGTTCCAGTGCCTCACCATCCTCTGAGTTAAAAACTTCCTCCTAATAATATCCTAATATCTCCTCCTAATATCTAACCCAAACCTGCCATGTCTCAGTTTAAAACCATTCCCCCTTGTCCTATCACTATCCACCCTCGTAAACAGACATTCTGCTTCCTGTTTCTATGCTCACTTCAAGTACTGAAAAGCAGCAATGAGGTCTCCCCGGAGCCTTCTCTTCTCCAAGCTACCATGCCCAGTTCCCTCAATCTTTTGTCATAGGAGAGTTGCTCCAGCCCTCCGATCATCTTACTGGCCCTCTTCTGGATCCGCTCCAAGAGCTCCACATCCTTCCTGTACTGAGGACCCCAGGCCTCTGCACAGTACACCAGATGGGGCCTCACAAGAGCTGAGTAGAGGGGGACAACCACCTCCTTCTCCCTGCTGGCCACTCTTTTCTAATGCAGCCCAGAACATAGTTGGCCTTCCAGGCTGCAAGCGCACACTGCTGTCTCATGTTCAGCTTCTTGTCCATCAGGACCCCCAAGTCCTTCTCCACAGGGCTGATCTCAAGGAGATCTTCCCCTAGTCTGTATAAATACCTGGGATTGTCCCAACCCAAGTCCAGCACCCTGCACTTAGACTTATTGAACCTCATTAGGTTCACATGGGCCCACTTCTTCAGCCTGTCCTGGTCCCTCTGAATGGCTTCCCTTCCTTCCAGTGTATCGACTGCACCGCCCAGCTTGCTGTCATCTGCAAACTTGCTGAGGGTGCACTCGATGCCATTGTCTGTGTCATTGATGAAGATGTTGAGGAGCACCGCTTCCAAGACTGACTCCTGAGGGACACCGCTTGTGACCGGCCTCCACCCTGACACACAACCACTGACCACAACCCTTTGGCTGCATCCAGCCAGCCAACTCCTCATCCATCGAACAGTCCATCCTTCAAATCCACACCTCTCCAATTTAGAGAAAAGGATGTGGTGAGGGACCATGTCAAAGGCTTTGCAGAAGTCCAGGTAGATGACATCCACCACCCTTCCCCCATCAACCGAAGCTATCACTCCATCACTGAAGGCCACCAGATTGGTCAGGCACTATCTGCCCTTGGTGAAGCCATGCTTGCTATCTCATATCACTCTTAATCTCATATGTGCCTTAACACAGCTTCTAGGATGATCTGCTCCATGATCTGCCCAGGCACAGAAGTAGGGCTCACAAGCCTTAGTTCCCCACATCTTCCTTTCTCCCCTTCTTAAAAATGAGAGTAACGTTTCCCTTTTTGCAGTCACGAGCAACTTCACCAGACAGCCATGTTTTTCAAATATGATGGAGAGCACCTCGGCAACCAATCAGCCATCTCTTTCAGAACTCTAGGATGGATATCATCCTATCCATGCGGACTTATACACGTTCAATTTCATGTGGAGGACTCAGACTTGTTCCACTGTTACAGTGGGACAGAAACCAATCCCCACACCCTCACCTTGAGGCTCATGGTCCTGGCAGACACAGGAAGCCTGACCACCTGTGAAGACTGAGGCAAAGCACTCTTTCAATACCTCAGCTTTTTCTATGCCTGAGGAAGCCAGCTCCCCATTACCTTTCATCAGAGGGAGAACACTCTCCTTGGCCTGTCTCTTCCTGCCTACATACCTGTAAAACCCCTTCTTGTTATCTTTCACAACTCTTGCCAAGTTCAGCTCCATCTGCGCCTTGGCTTTCCTAATCTCATCTCTACACACATGGACAACACCCTGTTGTATTCCTCCCAGGATACACAACCTTGCTTCCACTTTCTGTACACTTTTCTGTACTCTTTTCTCTCAGTTTAAGCTGCAGGTCCTTGCACAGCCACGACGGTTGTCTGCCTCCCCTGCTTGACTTCTGCTGGGGGATGGAGAGCCATTGCGCTCTCAGAAGGGTGTCCTTAAAGAGCTGCCAACTTTGTTCTGTGCCCATGCCCTTAAGGACAGTTTCCCAGGGCATCCCACTCAGCAATTCCTTGAGCAGACAGAAATTTGCTCTCCTAAAGCACAGGATCCTAGCTCTGGTTTTTGCCAGGCCTGCATTCTTCAAGATCACAAACTCCACCAAGACATGGTCACTACAGCCTGGGCTGCTTCTGATCTTAACCTCTCTAATGCTCTCCTTTGCATTAGTGAGCACCAGGTCCACTAAGGCTTCATCTTGGGTAGGTCCATCTAGTAACTGGACTAGGAGCTTGTCCTTGACAGATTCCAGTAGTCTCCTGGATTGTCTGCCACCCACCATTCCAGCAGATATTTGGGTGGTTGAAATTCTCCATCAGGACAAGAGCCTGTGAGTGCAACACCTCCTTCAGCCGAAGCAAGAAGGCCTCATCAACAGACTCCTCCTGATCAAGTGGCCTGTAGCAGATCCCAACCACTAGATGCCCCTTACTGGACCTATCCTTGATTTTTACCCACAAGATCTCAATCTGAACATGTCTGCTCCTCAGATACTCCTCTTCACAAACTATCCACTTCCTAACATAGAGGGCAACTCTGCCATACCTCCTACCTTCTATCCCTTCTGAAAAGCCTGTAGCCCTCAATCAGGATATTCCAATCATGGGATTCATCCCACCATGTTTCTGTGATAGCAATTAGGTCATACTTTCACAATTATGCCACAGTTTCTAACTCCTCCTGTTTATTTCCCATGCTGTGCGCATTGGTATAGAGGCACACCAGCTTAGCTATCGGCCTTGCTGCCTTCTTGCAGGAGCCCTCCCTAGTACCTCCAGGACAAGTCTGGGGTTTTCCCCTCACTGCCTCTCACAGTGACAGCATTCCTACACACTTCTCTGTCACCTAGTACAACCCCTTCCCCCATCATATCTATTTTAAAGCCCTGCTAACCAGTTCAGCCAGCTTGTTCCCAAGAATATTTGTGGCCCTTCTAATAATCAGTTCCCATCCACTGTCAGCATTCCCCGCCTTTCTCAAGGCTGCATCCCAAGCCATAATACCCAAAGCCTGGGTGCGACACCATTCACAAAGCCTTCATTCAGCATGTCCTCCCTCTTCCTCTTGTGCAGATTCCAGTCACCCACTGAGAGGACAGAGGAGAACACAACTTGCACTCCCAATCCCTTCAGAACTCGTCCCAGAGCCCTGAAGTCCCTTCTGATCACCAGAGAACTTCTTCTGCCTACGTCTTCATTTCCAATGTGGAAAACCAGTAATGGATAATAATCAGAGAGCTTAACCAGGTGAGTGCTGTTCCTAGCAACATCCCTCACCTAGGCATCAGGCAGGCAACACACCTCCCTGTGTGACAGGCCCGAGAGGCATATTGGGCCCTCAGCTCCTCTCAGAAGGGAGTTGTGTTGGTTGTGAATTCCTTTTTCTCTGATTCTCGCCTCAGATGCATGTATAAGTGATTACTTACTTTCAGTTTTACTGTGCATACATAAATGAGCCTGGGATTTGGTTTGTTTAATTTCAAGTTTATGTAACACTAAGAAATATGTGCATGTGTGATATTTGATAAATCAGTACATATGAACTATGCAAAACTGGAAAAGCATTTTTTGCAACTGTAAGATTGCAAGAAAACCTTCTATTTTATTTTTACAAATCTTAACACTTGAGATATCTCCCCTGAGGATTTGTGTTTTTCTCCTTCTGAATATATACATTTTTATATTTGTTTGGTTACTAAGACTGAGGCTTCAGACCAAGGAATTGGAAGTTGCAGCCTTTCGACAGCCATTGCTTTATTCTTCTATCATAAAAAGGATCCTAAGTAAAGAACACCAGCAGTGACTTGCATCGCTTCTGGGCATTTTTTTGTTCTTGTGATCTGAAGTCCACTTACTGTGTTTTCTGTTATTTGGAGGTCACTAAACTTTGATCACTAGGGGGTAGTGTGGGGCTTTTCCTTGATCTAAGATATCACACTCTTCAGCCTGATGTTTTTTGAATGCATATGTGAAAATTTTATACTAAATGTCCTATATCTATGCACGCAGCTCTACAGTGTTCAGAATTTCCTGGATTCTAAAATCAGATCGTGCTATCTATAGAGATTAATGCATGGCATTCTCTTTACTTTTTGTGAATTTCCCTGTATTCCCCAGCGTGAGTCCATTACAGCATTAATCCTCTTCTTTTTCTCTCTTCCTTCTCTCAACAACACATAAACATAAATGCATCCATGCAAATACTTACATTTTGAACTCACTGACAATATACTAACAGATTTAGAATATTGCAAAAATTGTGACCCTGTACCCCGTATTAATATTTAATCAAGTGCTCACTATACATTGCAAGTTAGTCTGAGGAAATTAATTAGCCCAAAAGATACTTGTCCTTTAAAGGCACTGTAATCCCTTTTGAAAATGTAAATGAGATAATCCTTTAGTGAGTGCAAGCAACTGCTCTTTTCATTCAAAGTGTGAGGTTTTCAAGATGTCGACAGAAAGCTGTCCTACGTCATCTGAATGTACTGGTTATAAATTCACTCTCTAAAGGACTTCATTAAAAAAGTGGAAGAACTTGCTCCTCCTTCTTTCAGATCACTTCTTTCCTTGCATAAATCTGATCATGACCCGTTGGGGACCCTCCCTTTTCCATTTTTCTTAATTAATTCCCTTGTTATCCAGAGACTGAAAAGCATTCTTAAGATCAAGAAAGGTCTAACATTATTTGAACATTCTGCCAAGAAGACAATTCATGAAAAGCTGGATTTCAAGTGTATAGATAACGGTATTTATACCACTACTACCTGTGACTCACTTTCTAGCTCATAAATCAAGATTGCCTCAATTTCATACTATTATAGATAGATATTCCAGTTTGTCAGAGATTTAAAGCTAGAAATATTCACTCTCTTGGTTACTGTGAAGTATTTTTTGTTGTCGCCTCAAAGAATTTCTTATTGAGATATAGCTTTACTCTTGGTTTTGAAATACTGAGGCTTTCTGATTAACCTAACTTCTACCTAACCATTCTCTTCAAGTGCAAGAGTCAGCTATGTGTTTTTGTCACCTGAGCAGACATAGAATATATTTATTTACTTTTTAGTTGCTGATCTAATAGATGATTTTATTTCTTAATAAATGTCATAAGCATGTTCTGTAAATACTTCTCTATATTTCCTACTGGCTATGAAAGACATTGATGGCAACTAGTCCTGTGCAAAAGTAGTCTCCTCATGGAAGGCTCTTGTAAGATTTTTCCCAAATCTTGTCATTTTTCTTCTTTTTTTTTTTTTCTTGGCAATGGATGGACTTAGTTCCAAAGCACTTCAAGAATGCATTCCCATAAACCTCCCTGAAAACTGAATATTTTTACTCATGTAAGTATCTCCACCAAAGTAGAAGCAGCAAAGATATCGAAGTGAATCAGTATCTGTAAAATGATGTCCACACAGCAGTTCTACATCTGATTCTGCGTATCCACTATAAGGAAAAACAATATGATCATTTTTTTACTTTTAAGAGCAAAGGACTTTACTCTGTGCTCTTCTGTCTTAATTCACTGTGAAAACAGAAACTTATGTGAGATTCTGTAGCAAATTGCTCCTACTGTTTTAACAAATGTATGAAGAATTTCCCATCAGAGGTCCTACTACATTCCTTGAACACAATTTCCTTTTTTTGTCAATAGCCGTAAGAATAGAACTTCCTTAAAAACTGTGAAGTGAGACATGTTTATCTCTTAATTTTATTTCATTTTGAAAGTGTAATGAAAAAGACTGTTAAAGGAAGTTAATTCAGGGCAAAAGTAATAGCTGGTGACAAAATAAGGATTTCTTACTTTCTGTTCCTCCTTCTCATCTGTTCCTTCATATACTCAAGCCCTTCCTTATTGTTCTGGATAATTTATTCTGTGTCAGCACCAGTTTCAAGCCCTTCTATTCACTGACTGTCAAGTTTACAAGATTATGTACAGTGGTTTTGTGTGGTGAACTTTGGTCCACCAGGGACTCAATGAGCTGAAAATGTCAACTTGGACCTAAACCGATTGCCTAAAGCTGCAAGGTGTGATTTCATCTGAGCCACAAAACATTTACAAGCGTTGTCTTCATTAAATGAACTGTGTTTTCAAAATACAGGAGCATTAGCTGCCTTTCACAGCTTTCAGCATCATCTTTGTCAACAGGGATCTCCCTACCCCCAGTACACTCAGATACAGTGAGAAATTTAGATTGTGCTACTTTTAGTGGTTGTTATGCTCTCCAACCCGCTTTCTGAACCTGGAGAGGCTCTCAATAAAAGGCAGTGAATCTGACACTGTCATATCAGTATTCTCCCAAAGGAGTTTAAACACTGGTATAAAATCACTGAAAGGCAATCACCATGCAGCCAAGTTACAGCTTTAGACAATCAGTGTGGAAATCCATAGAGCAATTTGAGTTACTTGCACCCTTTTCCCCCCACCTTTTTTGACCTGCTTCCCCTTGTGCTGTGAACAGAAGTAAATTTTTTGCTGTTCGACTTCTGTGAACTGAGTTGCATGGGAAGTGCTGTGAGGTTGAGATGAGAGGTTCACCTCTGTGTAACTCCATGCAATCTGATGTGACACATAAATTTAAAAATCACTTCCAGAGATATTTTCAGCCAGAAGAAATACACTGTGGGTAGCACGAAAGCCAGCTAGCTAATGCTTAATATCTAAATCATCTCTGAGAATATTGGAATGTACTGATTCCTGACAAAGAGCAGTGAAAACGAATCTTACTTTTAATGTTTGCCAGATTTGCCTTAATGATCTTGTTTTCCATGGGATTGTATGAAATTTTTTTTGCTTATTGTCTTTTGCTTCAGTTTCAGTGATATGACCCAGATTGCTCATTAGCTCCATAATGCATCGGTATATCTGAAAAGGTGCTCTTTCAAATAATGAGAAAAATGTGAGAAAAAGGTAAGATTTTAAAGCAAGAACAAAGAGAGGTGAATAGACATCCTTGGGACATTATTTCAAGTAAGCTATGATAGTTTTAAAGGCTTCTGTGGCACTTTCTCAGAGCTTTGTTGGGAATGGTCCTGCCATATCTTACAACATGCATAGGCTCACACCCCACAAAACTGTTGTATCTCAGACCTGAAGGTTTGACATATGTTGTAATACTTGTAATACTTTGCCTTATGAGCAACAAAAGAAGCTATCCAGCTCCTTGATCCCAGTAGATCTTTCCAGATTCCGTGCATGTGCCAGCTCATTTCTATTTTGCCAGTACAACTCTTCATAAGACTGCTTTATAAACTGCTTTAGCAGATAACCCAAACTGATTTAGCCTTCCAGAAAGGAGCTGGAAGTATAGGAGGCTATGCAACGTTCTGTGTCATCAATGCTTACCAAACTTTTGAACTCCTGACTGCATATTGGTATTTATTTGCTATTTGGTGCTCTTCTTCATGCTTCAAGGTCTCATAAGCATGACATTAGGAAACATATCATGCAAAAAACAATGCTACCTATTTTGATTCCAAATTCCGTTGCTTTCCAAAAAGAAAAAAAAAAAGTTTCCAGCAAAACATCTCCCCTAAGAATCAGATTTTTAACAATGGATGTGTTCCAGCTGCTATGACTCCTACAGAAGAACAAGTTTTTTTGTGTGACTTACACAAGCAAATGTTATCTGCTCTCATCTGGGATCAGCTATAGTTCTGATATTGAAGCTACTAGCCGCAGAGTGAACAAATATATTTTATGCTTGTTAATAGTACTTTATGTTCCACAGCCTTACAGTATGTTCCTTTGAAAATTAACTTCCCATGGGCAATCTAACCTCCATTATTTTCAATCAGTTTTGCAGTCAAACTCTCCAGCATCGTTTTCAAATGGCTGAACCTTGGTTCTGTAAAATTTTAAGTACTTCTAAAAAATATTGGCTCGTTTTCCCAGTTGTCAAACCAAAAATTATCTGTTAAAAGCTGATTGCTCTGTTCCTATCTCTGATAATAGTGAGAAACTGTAGTTTCAGCACTAGTTTAATTTGCAGTGAAGGTCTACATTTGTTCATCAGATCTTGAACAACAATTACAGAAGGCAGACAGGAAGAGACGTTACTATTATTTTCAGTTCTAATGGAAAGAAAGGAAAAAAAAAAACACAAAAAAACAGTAATTTGAATACAATAATACATCCAGCAAATGAACTATTGGAATTTGCTCACGGTGTTTGGTGGGAATGTGTACAGATAGATGATATCAGCAGTTGAGCTTTTGGAATGTATCAAAGGCATACTAAAAACATCGTGTTATAGGATGAGGTTTTGTTTGTCTCAGTTCCTAGCAGTGTTGCTTGTACTCAGCTGCAGGGGAGATTCATTTGTGTGCACTGTGAACAAACCTGCCCTTCCAAATCATACATACAATGGCCCATTTAGGGTGCATTTCACATTTTTTTCATATATAATTTAGACTCATTATGAGCATAAACTGTATGATGAATACATAGATACCTGATAATTTACTTCACATCCTTTTACATGCTTCTCGCTGTAGATAAAGTGTGATTTGCTGCAAGAAAATAGGACCACTCTTACAGGTAGACACTGCCTTAAAATCCCTCAGTTTTCCTTAAGTTCTTCTAATGTAATCATCATTTCAAAATGTTCAATGTTCCAATCTTGTGTGACTGGACCACACTACTTGTGCTAGAGCTTATTTCTTGTTAGAAGTATCTTTGCTGAGTAAAGGCAGACAGATTCATCTGACTAAATGGCAATGTCTTTAAGAGCTACTTCTAAGATAATCAACATGCTTGCACTCTTGACAATGAAGACAAACATGTCCTTCCCAGAATATTTTAGATCAATTGCCTAAAATTGCCTTAAAAATGACTATTTCTCTATGCAAAGTAGGATGATTGTAGCTCAGTTGCGGACATAGATATCTAACGTTAGGTGAGACAGTTTGATAAATGGAGAAATGCTAAGCACAACTTAGGGATACACAACACAAAATAGTATGACTGAAAAAAGGGACTCTTCACAGATTAAGGCGGATGTAAGTGCCCCCCAACTAGCCTCCAGGTAGCTTCAACCATTTATTTCCTCAAACAGAATAACTGATTTAATGGTTAAGAAGGCTGGCCTCAAATGCTGTTGGCATAAAAAGCATGGAGCCTCATAACTGCTAAGGATTTATTGCAAGTAAGCAGAGCCAAACTCTGTCATTCTCAGCCCATTATTTGTCCTTAAGGGAATCATAAAGCTCACTACCTTTATACCTGTAGTTGAGAACTGAAATAGAAGCTGAAGTATAGTTTGAAAATACAGCTGAGCCCACTTAATGCCTTTTTCATGCTCCTTCCTTCACTACTTATACCAGGTCTTTTTCCCTAAAAAAGAAAAAAAAGAATTGGGGGAAGGCCTGCGGGGATGACATCTTAGTGGGGGTCTGTTATAGACTGCCTAATCAGGGTGAAGAGAAGGACAAGGCATTCTATGAGCAGCTTGCAGAAGTTGCGCGATCACCAGCACTCGTTCTTGTGGGAGACTCCAACTTCCCTGATATATGTTGGAAATATAATACAGCACAGAGGAAGCAGTCCAAGACGTTCCTAGAGTGTGTGGAAGATAGCTTCCTTACTCAGCTGGTATGAGAGCCTATCAGGGATGATGCCCTGCTAGACCTTCTCTTCATTAACAGTGAAGGACTGGTGGGAGATGTGAAGGTTGGGGACTGTCTTGAGCAGAGGCACCATGAAATTGTAGAATTCTCTATTCTTGGAGTAGTCAGAAGGGTGACTGGCAAAACTGCTATCTTCAACTTCCAGAGGGTAGACTTTGACCTGGTCAGGACGCTTGTAGCACAGGTCCCTTGGGAGTTGTTCCTCAAGGGTAAAAGGGTCCAGGAAGCTTTGGATGCTCCTCGAGATGGAAATCTTAAAGGCACAAGAACAGGCTGTTCCTGAATGCTATAAGGACAGCCGTAGGGGAAGAAGACCGGTGTGGATGAACTGGGAACTATTGCTGAGACTCAGGGAGAAAAAGAGTCTGTGTCCTCTGGAAGAAGAGACAGGCTACTTGGGGAGATTACAAGGAAGTTGCTAAGGTATTCAGAGAGGAAGTTAGGAAGGCAAAAGCCCAAACTGAACTCAGATTGGCCACCACAGTAAAAGAGAATAAGAAATTCTTTTACAAATTTATCAATGGTATGAGAAGAACCAAGGAGAATTTCCATCCTTTACTTGATGCAGCAGAGAATGTGACCACTGAGGAGAAGAAGGTTGAGGTCCTCAATGCCTTCTTTACATCTGCCTTTAATAGGCAGATCAGTTATCCTCAGGGCACTTTATGCCCTCATCTGGAAGACTGGGATGCTATGCAGAATACACCCCTGGTAATTCAAGTGGAGACTGTTAGAGAGTTCCTCCTCCATCTGGGCTGTCACAAGTCCATGGGACCGGTTGGGCTCCATCCTAGGGTGCTGAGGGAGCTGGCGGGGGTGATTGCCAACCCGCTCTCTGCCATCTACCAGAGAGAGAGCTGCTCGTAGTCTGGAGAGGTCCCAGAGGATTGGAGTCTTGCTGGTGTGATTCCCATCTACAAGAAGGGCCGTAAGGAGGATCCGGGGATCTTAGGGCCTGTCAGCCTAACCTTGGTACCAGGGAAAGTTATGGAGCAAATCATCTTGGGTGAGATCACATGGCATGTATGTGGCGTCCAGGGGATCAGGCCCAGCTAGCACAGGTTCATGAAAGGTAGGTCGTGCTTGACCAACCTCATCTCCTTCTACGACTGGGTGAACAGACTGGTAGACAAGGGAAAGGCTATTGGTGTAGTCCACCTAGACTTCAAACAAAGCCTTTGACACGGTCTCTCACAGTATTCTCCTGGGGAAACTGGCTGTCTGTGGCCTGGACAGGTATACACTCCTTTGGGTAAGGAACTGGCTAGAGGGCCGTGCCCAACGGGTAGCAGTTAATGGAGTTAAGTCCAGCTGGCAACTCGTTTCCAGTGGTATCCCCCCAGGGGTCACTACTGGGGTCCATCTTGTTTAATATCTTTATTGATGATCTGGATGAGGGGATTGAGTGTACCCTCAATAAGAATCATAGAATGATAGAATCACAAGGTTGGAAACGACCTATAAGATCATCTAGTCCAACCGTCTTCTCATTACCACTGCTACCACAAGCTACTAAACCATATCTCGCAGCTCCTCATCCAGACAAGTTTGCAGACGACACCAAGTTGGGAGGTGGTGTCAATCTGCCTGAGGGTAGGGAGGCCCTTCAGAGTTCTCTAGATAAGCTGGATTGCTGGGCTGAGGTGAATGGGATGAGGTTCAACAAGGCCAAGTGCTGGGTCCTGCACTTTGGCCACAACAACCCCATGCAGTGCTTTAGGTTTGGGGCTAAGTGGCTGGATGACTGTGAAGAGGAAAGGGACTGGGGGTGTTGGTTGATGCTTGGCTGAACATGAGTCGACAGTGTGCCTAGGTGGCCAAGAGTGCCAAGGGCATCCTGGCCTGCATTAGAAATAGTGTGGCCAGCAGGAGCAGGAAGGTCATCATCCCTCTATACTCAGCACTGATAAGGCTGCACCTCGAGTACTGTGTTCAGTTTTGGGCCCCTCACTCCAAGAAAGACATCGAGGCCCTGGAACATGTCCAGAGAAACTGGTGAGGGGTCTGGAGCACAAGTGTTATGAGGACCGGCTGAGGGAGCTGTGATTGTTGGAGAAGAGGAGGCTCCGAGGAGACCTCATTACACTCTACAACTTCCTGAAGGGAGGTTGTGATGAGGAGGGTTTTGGCCTCTTCTCCCAGGCAACAAACAGAACCTGAGGAAATGGCCACAAGTTGTACTGGGGGATATTTAGATTAGACATAAGGAGAAACTTTTTCTCTCAGAGAATGGTCAGGCACTGGAATGGCCTGCCCAGGGAGGTGGTGGAGTCGCCGTTCCTGGCAGTGTTCAAGAGGCGTCTGGATGAGGAGCTACGAGATATGGTTTAGTAGCTTGTGGTAACAGTGGTAATGAGGAGATGGTTGGACTAGATGATCTTGTAGGTCATTTCCAACCTTGTGATTCTATGATTCTATTAACAATTAAAAATAGATTTGGATAGTGAGAAACCAAAGCAAAAATAAAACCAACACCTTTTTCAGCCTCAGCTCAGTTTCAATTTTTCTTTCTTTCTACATAGACACCACTATCTTGATTGATGGGCTCAGCTTTGTCCTGGGACTATTTGGGGGCCAGCTGGAAGGGTATGTATATTCTTTTCTCAGAACCAGGTCTATGCAGAGCTTGAAAGACACATAACTGGAGTCATCCAAAGCAGATCAGAAAATGAACTTAACAGTTAAGCTGTACAGAGGATCAAGTATAAAGTCCATGCATATGTGAGTCAAGTACCTTTTATTACTCTTCCATGGGTTTTATCTTTTCTTTTGCACATTCGCTAATTAAATTTCATTGGAAGGATTGTACCTTGTTTTATACCTGGCTGATCAATGCAAGGCTCTTCCACTCTTGTTTATACTTTAAAAACATACAACATGACTGGAAGAAATTTATTTATTTTTTGAGTTCTAATGTAGTTCTAGGAGTTAAGAAAGCAAAACATCTGACTCTCTGGAATTCTCTTGCTTGATTTTGACTGCTTTCAAATCTGCTGTCAGAACTGGATTAGCTGTAGCAAATCTACCCATGTCCGTTTATGCAGTAAACTTTCTTTTGTTACCACTGATATTTTCACCACTCTCCAGCTTTGACTTTCAGCCTATAACAAAAGCGCTCCTTTGTCTAATCTTTTATCTGTTAGTTTTCATGTAAGTTCTAACATGCAAATAATATTGCTGAGAGGGCAGTGGCTGCTATCTCCTTTACATAACCAAAGATGTCATTTATTCTATTTCAGGATATTATGAATTTCAATCATAAATGTCACTGTCTGATATTCTACTATTTCTGTCCTCTTGATTACAACGTGGTGATGATAGTGAGCCTTTCTGCTCTAGCGGTGAGGATGCTGCCATCCATCTTCTTTGTTATGGCCCTTCACACTTCTAAATTTGCGCATTATGTATTAGACAGACAGAACTCACTAGTTCAGGTCAGCTAATAGGAATGCTTTCATTTTGCAGAAAAGTTGCACTTCAAACTTTATGTAATTTTTTTTTTTTTTAACCAGCTAACTTCCTTGTAGAAAACAGATTTCCTTGCAGCTCAGTTACCGTGTTGCAAAATATTTCCTACTTTTGCAAAAGGTCATGACTCAACATTGCAACTGAATGAAATTTTGTATTAAATTATTAAATATGCTTTAAATATTAATTAATAAACAGTAGGTAGTAATAGATTTATGAAAAATTCTATGATTTTGCAATTATGCTTTGACATATGCTTGTTAATGAAATGAACATTATGCACTTTCATGCATAGTCAGTAGATGGAGATTGAAATTAATCTCTGCAAGGTTTTGCCATTTACAAGTTAGGCATCTAATCATGCAAAATCTGACAGGTATGAAGCAGAAAGACAATTTCAGAAGTTACTTCTTATAGAAAAATTGCACTTACTTTCTGGAGTTGCCTTTCTTCAGTAACAGTAAAAATAATGTAGACAATTGGTATTTATCCGGCAGAAATCAAGCGAAGTTAATTATATCCCTAGTGCCAAGAACGAGCTATGGTGAAGATTTTCAGGTACTACAAAGTGTCCAAATGAAGCTGTAGCTGGAACACCATCATAAAAACTGAGATCATTCAGGTACATAACTTAGATGTAAAAAAAAATTAATAATTAAAATGTTATGTAATAACATTATGGAAGAGAATGAAATAGAATGGCCAAGGTTTTCTCTTGGGATTTCTTTTGTTTGTTTGCTTTCTTATACCTGCTATCTTACAGCAACCTGACTGCCACAGAAGATATCCCACAATTATCTCATCCTGATATTCTCCTGAGGAGAGTATCAAGGACTAGAAGAGGTGCTACAACAGATTATTAATTCAGTTAATTCAAGTTGAATTTTTCTATTACTGGATTGTAAGTTTAAATAGATTGTTTTGTTTTTGTTTTTGTTTTTCTTTTTTTCTTTTTCCCCTAGCACTAAAACATTGAAATTTATTCCCATGGATTTGGCAAGGTGAAAAACATTTTACAGTTTCAGACAAAATGTTGCAATTGCAGCAAGGTGGAGTCCCTTGAGATAAGGATTTGTAGCTAGTAGATTACCATGAAAGTAAGGGTGTTCCAACAAAGCTCCTTCCCCTACACACTCCGTCATTTTCCATTACTGACAATCCATTGGCATGGTATATGTGGACAAAATTCCCTGCACACTGAGAGCTTGGGGATCTCATATCTGTTTGTTAAAGTAACAGTAGCATTTAATCAAAAGAAAAATCTATTCTCCATTAATAAATAATGTATACATCTAGCATTATAGTCAAGCAAGAAAATAGAAATGGTTCCAGTAATTTGAGTGTGATGTTTTTCCTTTATAAAAGTTTAGAAATACTGCTTACTGATAAGGACATCACGTTCATGAAGTTACATTTAAGGCTGTATTGAGTCTTGGACTTCCATTATGGATCCATATATAATTCCAAGATACAGAATGTCTGTGGAGCTTTAACTTGTCATACAGGGCTTCTGCCAGACAGGGGTATATTTAACAATTGCACTATGTTAAGCATTTTATGCAACTTTGTAAGAATGAATGTGTGGGTGGAAAGTAAGGGAAGGATTTTTTGAAGGATGCTTATTTCTTAAGAATTTAGATGATCCACTAGGTCATCTCTATTCTAGAGAAACTTGTCACGTCTCCTTCAACATCAACAACAACAACAAAAAAAAAAAAAAAAGAAAGAAAAATGTTCTAGCATTTAAAGCATTTTGAATTGAATTATATCCTAAACTAGTGAAATTCACAAGCCAATGTGTTTACATTGTAGTTTAACTGAGAAGGAGTCTGATCTATTGATCTTTTTTCTGGATCTTGACTTTTTGTAACAGATTTTTGGATTTTTAATAGATGCCTAAGGATACAGATAACAACTATTGAATTTTTCAAAATCAGCAGTAATGTCTCTTGATGTTAGTAGAAGTTGGGTATTCACAGAGACTTAAAAATTATTTCTACATTTTACATTACTTAAATATCCTTTTAAAATATAGCCTCTTTTCCTTGTTTCGCTTGGAAAAGAGTTGATTTTTCTTTCGTAGTGTTAGGTATCATGCTCTGTTTTGGCTTAAGGAGAAAATGATGTTGATAACACACTAATATTTTACTTGTTGCCGAGCAATGCTGTACAAAGTCAAGCACATTTCAACTTCTTATACTATCCTGCTAGTGAGGGTGGTTGGGGACCACAAGAAGTTGGAAGGGGATAGAACCAGGACAATTGACCTAAACTGTCCAAAGGGATAATCCATGCCATATGACATCATGCAAAAAACCTTGAAAAACAGTGGGGAGTTGGAATTGGGGTGGTCACATGGGGACTGGTAGGATATTGGTCAGTAGGTGGTAGAGAAATTGCTTTGTGCATCACTTATTTTGAATTTTTGTATATGTATATATAAATATCATTATTATTATCTTTTTTTTCCCTCCTTCTTTTCTGTCTTAGATTTTATCTCAACTTGTGAGTTCTATTTTTTTTTGTTTTTTTTCAATGCTCTCCCACATTTCACTGGGAGGGGCTGAGGGAGTGAACAAACAGCTGTGTGGTGCTTAGCTACCTGCTGGGTTAAACAACTAAATTGATTTAACGTATCTTTGAGCACCATTGAAATTACTAGAAATAGTTCATATGGTTTAAGTGGAGCTGGACTTTTATAATCCAAGGGGAAAAATAAGAGAAATGTCAGAGTTTCTTTACTTGCTCACCTGAAGACAAATACTGCTACATGAGATTGCCTTGGCCACCCAGAGTATTTCTATGGGGCTCACAGACATGACTATAGAAACCCAGTGACAACTTGGAAGTTAATCACATTGTCCTAGCATGTTTCCAAAGATGCACATGAGCAACCACATTAACTTCTCAGAGTGCCTAATCTTAGGAGAACTCACCTAAATTTATGTGAACCTACCTATTCATCTCAGCCTAAAATAGACACCTAAATCTAGTCATCTGAATATCTAAAGTAGTTCACATATATGACAGACAGACATGTTGGATACCTGTCTGTGCTGTATGAATCAAATATACAACCTAGCTAGATCTCCCATTCTCTGGGTATGCTACGATAAACACAGATGAGTAATGTCATTTTAGGTGCTGCAGCCTGCAAGGACTACTTCTGAAGGTGCAGGTCAACAGTGTCTTCCAGCCCTATCCAGGCATCTGCAGGACAGTTTTCTGTGCATTTAAAAAAATGAATTGTCTTTAGAAATTATGCATGCCACAATGGCTATAGCAGCAATTTTTCCACCTTTACTTTCTTCCATAATTTTGCTCTTATTGTGCCCTGAACACCACCATTGCATTTGCTCAAACTGATGCAGGAATCTATCCTTGCTGACAATGAAGTTATAAGGTTTGTTTTTATAAGTTATAAAGTTTGTTATAAGTTTGCTTTTGTCTCCAGCAACAGTCAAAAGGCTACTTCAGTCCACCAGTTAACACAATAAGTGATGATAGCATTAACATTAAAAGAATGATGAATACCTTTAGGTTAAATCTAAGACCTGATTAAATTCTATGTGCTTGAAACTGCGCCAATATTTTTGAAACTTGTTGACCTAGATTGGTCAAATACTATCTACAGAGGCATCACTCTAATTATCATATTTGATTAGTAGTCACAGACATTTTGAAATTAATATATACAATTTCACTTCCTAAATATTCAGATTTATTTTGCAATTCTTAATAGCAGGACAATTAAGTAAAATAAATGTGTGAATATACATCTTGTCTCAAGGTGTAAACACTAGCAAAAGCTTAAGATGCTGTAAGAAGTATATTATTTCTTGTTCTACAACTCAAATATTAAATACATATATCAGAAAGAAAAATCCTTTTTATCAGTAGTACATTCAGCTCAAGAATGGATTAACTAGGATTAAAACACTGGTCTGATGGGATTAATACGAAACTTTCCTTTTACATTTACCAAGAACTCCATAATATTTGAAGAACACTTGTTCTGAAAATATCTGAATATCTGTACTGTATTTCAGATTTTCTAGTCTGTTTTTTTCTATCTGTGCTATATAATATGTACATTTTTATCTTCACTTGTCTATGTGATGTGATACACAATACCTCAGCACTCATTGGAGACAAATGAGAGCAGTGTTATTATTGTGTAGGTGTTTTAATGCAGTATGTTTAGAATATTTCATTGTATATTTTGAGTAAGAGCATTCCTTAGGCATTATTATTATTACTATTTTACTAGTACTGCAGATTTTAGGCAAACAGAATTCAAAATAGTCTTCCTGTTCTTCAATTCAGAATGACAATACTAGATGGAAATATGTAAATACATGTATATTTTGCTGTTTTCATTATGAAAATAGGAAAAAACTATGTACAGTTTTCCTGCCCTCCTTTTGGCAGAATTATACGTATGATATTGTACTAGATTTTGTTTTGTGTTCTATTACTGTGGTAATTAAATGAACACTCTTCCTCACAAACTGATATTCAGTGGATTCCTGTTTCTGAAGACGAAATCTGTTTATACTGACTGATACAAGGAATAGTCACAATGACTTCAGTAACAAAGAATGAGATCAGACCTACTGCGTTAGGCATTTAAATTTTAAATGACAGTCTTTCTAGACTATCGAGATTGGAGCTTTGGAAGCCTGATGAGGGAAAACCTGTCCAACTAAGACTAGGAACATTAATCAGGCAGATGTCAAATATGCGCACCCCATCCAGTATTTACAAAATTAGGAATTTATGCCTTTGTATCCTCTTACCTGTCTGGGTTTCTTACAAAAATCTCTGAATATTCCCCTCACAAGACTGATTTAACTTATAGAGAGGGACCTGTACCTGGGGACAAAGAATATCTTTTGTACATAAAGTCTACAGATTCACAGTCAGAAGTCTTAGAAATTACTTTGAAAATTGTAATATGAGGATGTAATTAGCCCTATATGGGACAAAGGCTATGCATCTATTATGTTGACTGAAATCTCTGTTTCCCTCTGCCTGTTTGAACATCCCCATGATCATTCATTATGTGCAAGACTATTTCAGTACTTTCCCCTGTAGTAACAGTGACAGCACTCTGTGTACTTCAGTATTGAAGCATTGTTATGCTGTTCAGTTCTAAGAAATGTAAAGCAGCCTCTATGTACATAAAAAAAAAATCAATTAAGCATTGTGTCCCATTTTTCAGCACAAGTATTACTTTCCAGCAATAAGGAATAAATCTCTTTTTAGCTATGAAAATACCCAAGGTAATTCAAGTCATTCATACTGTTGTGATCTTTGTCCCTATGTTATGAAATGCACTGGCTCTGCAGTTATTCTATATTGCTGATAAAAGATAAAGGATTTTCCTTTACAACATTTCTAATATTTATGAAGACACATCCTGGGTTTATTCACGTCTCTCTTTTTTTTTTTTTTCTAATCTAACAAAGAGTCTACTGTGAATTTGGAGGAGAGTTGTCAATTTAACACATGTGAATTAGTGATGCGATAGGGGTATGTGTCATCCTAGTGTGAGTCAAAACAAAATGTAATTTCTTTCATGTCTATGGATCTTCAGTTGCAGATGCGTTTAGTATGAATATAAGTTGATAGAATGCAATCAATACCCAAATCCCATTAATGTAGTAGCAGGATAAAAATTAACGTGATCAGCCCCAACTGATTTAGGAAGAAGAGCTGGCAAATCATAGAACCATAGAATCATAGAATCATAGAATCACCAAGGTTGGAAAAGACCCACGGAATCACCCAGTCCAACCATCCACCCATCGCCAATAGTTCTCACTAAACCATGTCCCTCAACACAACATCCAAACATTCCTTGAACACCTCCAGGGTTGGTGACTTCATCACCTCCCTTAGCAGCCCATTCCAGTGCCTGACCACTCTTTCAGAGAAGTAATATTTCCTAACATCCAGCCTGAATCTCCCCTTGAAGCCATTCCCTGTAGTCCTATCTATAGTTACATGAGAGAAGAGAGTGACCCCCAGTTCACTACAGCCTCCCTTCAGGTAGAAAACAAGTCCCATAGTAAGAACTGTCCACCAAAATCTCCTAGTTTCTTACTGGCAATAAAGTCAAAGTGCTCTTCAGGAAGAAGACAGTCAATTAGTCACTGTCCAAAGACAAGTTAGGAGACAGGGGAATGTGAGGATGCCTTGAAGTAGATTGTAAAAGCTACAGTAAGGGCTGAATGATATGGATATAAAAAAATATATTAGTGAGAAGTTGAATGTGAGATGCAAAAAACATATGAAAGGAATATTGAGACTGAGATACATTTCAATTTGTAGCAAGGAAATCAGACACGTCAGAGAGAGAAAACAGTCAGGAGAAACTTCTGAGGTAAAAGATATGGAAATATAGGGATTAAGAAAGGCCACCTCTTCAAGAATAATTAGAAGTAAATGGCATTAGAAGAGATGTCAGTCAGTCGAGTGGTTACACTGCATATGCATGCATATACTTGTAAAATTATATATGTATATATATTTGATTTTTTAGAATTGAATCTGTATATTAACAGCTATATAATAAAAGGTTCTTGTTTTCAAGACCCTTCAATTGGCAGGACATAAATTTGCAATACTAAGGAAGACAAGAAAGTCAGGAGAATAAAGTTCAGAAGTATGATGAATTTCTTTTTTATATCATCATTTAATATAAATGTCTTGACAGATTTCTGAAGGTCTGACTCCTGACGCCTGAATATTTCAGAGCGCAGCAGTACAAACATGAAGACCTGATGATGGGTAGCTATGTCATAAAACTGTTACTATGTGGCTGCATGACAGCCTTCCACAATTTCAAACATAACTAATACTTGCATTTATTTCCCTCAACCAGAAATACGGTTTTGAATAAATATATGAATGGTAAAGAATCAGAACCACACTTTCACCACATTGGCCTACAATTTTATAAAGTTTGTAAACTATACTCTGAAAGCCCAATCTAAGTGCTATTTATTACTGTGTGAAGATTACCTCTGAACTACATGTCCAGTCAAGATACAGGAAGAGACCACAGGACATTTGTTCAGTTTAGATTGAAAGCAGTCTCTGTTGACTTCAATGAAATTTGGCCATTTTTAATCCATCTTATGTAGTGGCATTAGAATATGAAGCTTAATATTATTCAAATATCCCATGAAGACAAAAATCATTAGTGACCAAACTGATAAAAGAACTTCCATTATAGATATATATCATGTAAGTATTACTCAGAATAAGACAAATGACATTTGATAATCATGATTAGCACGAAAACTATTAAGAGAATCCTCTCAATTGAATGAAAAGACCAGTGACTGAAATGAGGATATTTGAAGAAGAATTCTTATACACCCTAAAGAAATTTAAACAATTTTTGTAATGGTTATAGCATACCAGTGATATTTTTCTGATTTGGAAAAATGATTGTAACTTGCCAGAAAGGTTTATTATGGAGTTGAATAATTTATACCTCACCATTATGCTTGATGGAAAGCAGAGTCAGAAAATTGTTAGCTATCTTGATGTAAGTCAGACACTGATTTGATCCCATTGATAACAGAGTATATTTTAGTTTTATGCAGATGGGATAGAAATAGTCACTGAAAAAAATTTTTTTAAAGTCCTTCAAATAACAAGTAACATAATAGTTTAATTCAAGATACAACCATAATCTTCAAAGGAGTTCTTGGTATGTAGTATCTCAGTCAAATCACCCCTGCCCTAGCATTATGGAAACATGTATGTGGAATAATATGATCAGCAAAAGCAGATTTTTTTGGCATCACAGAGATTTTATAAACTCATTCCATTGGGAGTGTAGCTGTTTTCAGAGAAGCAGGGTGCCCAAAACTGAAAGATGATCTGGAAGAGATGTTTAGTGCAGTAAGTAGGTGTGCTGGTTCTGTACATCCCTTCAGCTGAATATTGCCTTCTTGTGTTCTTGTTACAAATTTTCTATCTTTATACAGCATTCCCAAAGAAGTCATTATTACAGTCTTCTCCCTAGCTGGGAGATCCCAATTTCATCTAGGTGATCACTGGCGGATCTCAATTTGAACCTCACTGGGCCATTGTGGGGCAAACCTGCCACATTGTTCAGTGAACGAGACAAAATCATCTAACAAGAAATTTGCTGACAGAAGACAGCAATTTGTTTGTTAGATATTATCACTTTTATTACCATCTGCTAATAGGGGTTAGACTATATATTGGCATATTTCAAGCCTAACTACTTAATAAAAAAATATTTTTTGCTGTAAGGCCCATAGTTGCTTTCAAAAGGAATAACAGATACTAAAGATCTCTTGGTACATGTTAATGATGCTAAATATATCAATAAAAGTCATTTCCTAGGTAGTCCTGCTCTAAAGTGCTTTCTTCTCCTAACCACAAACAGTTTATAATACGGCATTTAGACAAAATTCACTTACCCACTCTCTAAATGGAGTCTTCAGAGATATCCCCAGCTTTGCGATTGTTACATAGTTTTTTAAATGCTCCTTTGTTATGGTGTATGCTGGAGAGAAAGCTATGCCTGCAGAAATGTGAGTTCTTGAGCATGGCATTTAACTCCAAGGGAGCAAAAAGTAGACTCTGTTGCATAGTATGCTGTCTTCAATTTTCTTTTGTTTCATTCCTGGAAGTGCTATTATTTTTACTATCTCTCTCAGCATTTTCTAGACGTTGCCACTTACAACTGCCATTTAGCAAATGAAATCCTGCATGGATAAACAATGCAAATCATAGAATCACAGAATGGCTTGGATTAGAAGGGACTTTAAATATCAACTAGCTTCAACCCCTCGATATGGTAGTGCAAGCTGAAATGTGAGCCACCAAACTCTTTTGAAGAACATGAGCAGTGGTGACACATCTGGAAAGGTTGTTTGAATATTCATAAAGGCCGACAGAAGTTACTAGCTCTGTAATCAAAATTTTCTGCTCAGTATGGTTCCATCCCAACAGTTCTGAAGTTCATTTTGATCTTCTCTATTGGAAATTATATTTTCCTGTTATTTAATGAGAGGCTTCTGAAATGATTGCTCATCTGTCCTTCACTAAAAATGATAGAAATTCATTTATTCCACAAATATGACCAAGGCCAGATTCTGTATATTCTGTAATAGTTTATTGAGGTCTGTGGAATTGTTTGGGCTTTAAATTACTGAATTACAAGACACAAAATCTTTATAAAGTAACAGGAAATCAGACATGGGTGAGTTCCTCAGAATCATGGAATCATAAAATGACTTGGGTTGGAAGGGATCTTAAAGATCATCAAGCTTCAATCCCCGCGCCATGGGCAGGACTGCCAACCTCTAGATCAGTCTGCCTATGTCCCCATTGAACCAGGCATTGAGGACATCACTGTCCAGTATCGTGAAATCCCAAGGTCATGTGCTACGTAACAGTTGGGGGTCCTTTGGATCTACTGAATCATATCCATTATTGTGGATCTGAGCTTAGATGCTTAATACCAGATCAGACTTTTGGTTTGAAAAGCACGAGTGGAGTCAAATGACTCCCAGATACCCTAAGCCCTGGAGATAACTTTGTTTGAAGTCTTTCCTCTTTCAGCTAACTTGACATCAATCCCTCACAGCAAAGACATTTACCCAGCACAAGCTCAAAGCAGCTGTTATTCTGGATCGTGTCCAGTATACCTGATTCTCCTGGTGTACTGCACAGGACACCTGAGTACCTCAGGCACTAATGCATCTTGCGCTTTGAGGCCAGACCTTAAGAAATAATATTTTGCAATATCTAGTGGTATAGTGATCGCAGTCTCTCATCCAGAAAGCAAAAATTATTAATATCTGTTCAAGCGCTACCAGTCAGGTAGCCTGTTTAGTTCCTTTCTGCTAAAGCATATTTTAAATATTTTTAATATAACAAAGCTTCTCATTCTGCAGAGCAGGTAGGGAGTGATCCAATATGTACATTCTTTTGACACCCAAATTGCTGTTATTGACAAATACTGATGACCAATTGAAATGTCTTGGGGACCTCTACCTTTTTCTCTTGCATGTTATGAGGATTTAGGAGTTTACGTGTTCAGACCCCAAGCAGAATAGAAGAATGCACAACAAAGTGAGCTTGATAGGGGCAGCTGCCCCGTGAGGAAAGCATGACTATTTTCCTTAAACAGACGGTACCCTATTAGCTATTTATTTTACCTTTTTTCTTTACAATGCCAGTGGAGTACTTTTCCCCAATACATAATTTTCATGTCATCCATTTGATATGTGATACAGTTTCTCGGGGTGGCTAATATTCAGTTGATTAATTAAAAATATATCACTGAAAACAACCTTCTTTTCTGTCTGACCTGGCAACTGACTGCTAGAAGGAAAAAAATATGTGGCTTGAATGTAAAAATTACCAACTAAAAAGTTTTATGCAATTGTCTTGACAGAATTATATGAAGCTAATCCCTCAAGTGTTACTTTTCCTGCTGTTCCCCAATCTTATCTATTACTCTTTTAAAAAATTGTTTTTTCTATTTTTTTATTCTTTTTTACGTTGTACCCAGAGGCTGCACCAAGATTGAGGGCTATTGCACTAACAAGGGGAAAACAAATCCTACAATGTTCAAATCAGACAGGCTATTTTGATGAACAATTGTATTTCTCATTTGAAATAAAATAGAGAAGGCCAGACAAAGATCTTAACACCTCTTCTCCTTATTTTCTTTAAAATTCCTTCTTCACAGTTATTAATTAGAAGCAAATTCAAAGCTTTAGATGGAGCCTCTATTATTTTTATTTTTCTCTTCCAACCAGTTTAAATGGAAAAATTCAAATAAAAGTTTATAAGCTGCTTGTTAAGACTTGGCCTGTAGTGCTCACAGTGCCAGATGTTTAAAAACTGTTTGGATGTGGTACTCAGGGACATGGTTTAGTGGAAAGCTGCTAGAGTTAGGGTAGTACGGTTAGTTTGCGGTTGGACTTGTTGATCCTTAGGATCTTTTCCAACCTGATAATTCTATGATACTATGATTCTGTGATTCTATGATTCTGTGATTCTATGATTCTATGATTCTGTGTCACTATAAGACACTTGTTCTTCCATTCTTTCTTCCTCATGAGTGTTGGGAAGGAATGTAATAATTCAGAACTGACCTCAGGTCCATCTTTTTAGACATAGTATATGTGAGACTATTACTGCAATGT